>NW_024058993.1:0-43089 GCF_016432855.1 Salvelinus namaycush
TATCACTACATAGTGTAAAGCTTGGCTGTAACACTACATAGTGTAAAGCTGTATCACTACATAGTGTAAAGCTTGGCTGTATCACTACATAGTGTAAAGCTTGGCTGTATCACTACATAGTGTAAAGCTTGGCTGTAACACTACATAGTGTAAAGCTTGGCTGTATCACTACATAGTGTAAAGCTTGGCTGTAACACTACATAGTGTAAAGCTGTAACACTACATAGTGTAAAGCTTGGCTGTAACACTACATAGTGTAAAGCTGTAACACTACATTGTGTGTTTCTCATTTGGAAAAATGTATGAAATTCAGCAGTTGAAATAGATAAATTGCATAATTTCACCTTTTTTTATCAAATTATTGTAAATTACTATACATCCATATTTCCACACATCGTCCACAGTTTATTAACTACACTACAGATAGCACACGTCTTCCACAGTTTATTAACTACAGATAGAACACGTCTTCCACAGTTTATTAACTCACTACAGATAGAACACGTCTTCCACAGTTTATTAACTACAGATAGAACACGTCTTCCACAGTTTATTAACTCACTACAGATAGAACAGGTCTTCCACAGTTTATTAACTACAGATAGAACACGTCTTCCACAGTTTATTAACTACAGATAGAACACGTCTTCCACAGTTTATTAACTCACTACAGATAGAACAGGTCTTCCACAGTTTATTAACTACAGATAGAACACGTCTTCCACAGTTTATTAACTACAGATAGAACACGTCTTCCACAGTTTATTAACTACAGATAGAACACGTCTTCCACAGTTTATTAACTACAGATAGAACACGTCTTCCACTGTTTATTATCTCACTACAGATAGAACACGTCTTCCACAGTTTATTAACTACACTACAGATAGAACACATCTTCCACAGTTTATTAACTCACTACAGATAGAACAGGTCTTCCACAGTTTATTAACTACACTACAGATAGAACACGTCTTCCACAGTTTATTAACTACAGATAGAACAGGTCTTCCACAGTTTATTAACTCACTACAGATAGAACACGTCTTCCACAGTTTATTAACTACACTACAGATAGAACACGTCTTCCACAGTTTATTAACTCACTACAGATAGAACACGTCTTCCACAGTTTATTAACTACAGATAGAACACGTCTTCCACAGTTTATTAACTACAGATAGAACACGTCTTCCACAGTTTATTAACTACAGATAGAACAGGTCTTCCACAGTTTATTAACTCACTACAGATAGAACACGTCTTCCACAGTTTATTAACTCACTACAGATAGAACACGTCTTCCACAGTTTATTAACTACAGATAGAACACGTCTTCCACAGTTTATTAACTACAGATAGAACACGTCTTCCACAGTTTATTAACTACAGATAGAACACGTCTTCCACAGTTTATTAACTCACTACAGATAGAACACGTCTTCCACAGTTTATTAACTCACTACAGATAGAACACGTCTTCCACAGTTTATTAACTACAGATAGAACACGTCTTCCACAGTTTATTAACTACAGATAGAACACGTCTTCCACAGTTTATTAACTACAGATAGAACACGTCTTCCACAGTTTATTATCTCACTACAGATAGAACAGGTCTTCCACAGTTTATTAACTCACTACAGATAGAACACGTCTTCCACAGTTTATTAACTCACTACAAATAGAACACGTCTTCCACAGTTTATTAACTCACTACAGATAGAACACGTCTTCCACAGTTTATTAACTCACTACAGATAGAACACGTCTTCCACAGTTTATTAACTACAGATAGAACACGTCTTCCACAGTTTATTAACTACAGATAGAACACGTCTTCCACAGTTTATTAGCTACAGATAGAACACGTCTTCCACAGTTTATTAACTACAGATAGAACACGTCTTCCACAGTTTATTAACTACAGATAGAACACGTCTTCCACAGTTTATTAGCTACAGATAGAACACGTCTTCCACAGTTTATTAACTACAGATAGAACACGTCTTCCACAGTTTATTAACTACAGATAGAACACGTCTTCCACAGTTTATTAACTACAGATAGAACACGTCTTCCACAGTTTATTAACTACAGATAGAACACGTCTTCCACAGTTTATTAACTACAGATAGAACACGTCTTCCACAGTTTATTAACTACAGATAGAACACGTCTTCCACAGTTTATTAACTACAGATAGAACACGTCTTCCACAGTTTATTAACTACACTACAGATAGAACACGTCTTCCACAGTTTATTAACTACAGATAGAACACGTCTTCCACAGTTTATTAACTACAGATAGAACACGTCTTCCACAGTTTATTAACTACAGATAGAACACGTCTTCCACAGTTTATTAACTACAGATAGAACACGTCTTCCACTGTTTATTAACTACAGATAGAACACGTCTTCCACTGTTTATTAACTACAGATAGAACACGTCTTCCACAGTTTATTAACTACAGATAGAACACGTCTTCCACAGTTTATTAACTACAGATAGAACACGTCTTCCACAGTTTATTAACTACAGATAGAACACGTCTTCCACTGTTTATTAACTCACTACAGATAGAACACGTCTTCCACTGTTTATTAACTACAGATAGAACACGTCTTCCACTGTTTATTAACTACAGATAGAACACGTCTTCCACAGTTTATTAACTACAGATAGAACACGTCTTCCACAGTTTATTAACTACAGATAGAACACGTCTTCCACAGTTTATTAACTACAGATAGAACACGTCTTCCACAGTTTATTAACTACAGATAGAACACGTCTTCCACAGTTTATTAACTCACTACAGATAGAACACGTCTTCCACAGTTTATTAACTACAGATAGAACACGTCTTCCACTGTTTATTAACTACAGATAGAACACGTCTTCCACAGTTTATTAACTACAGATAGAACACGTCGTCCACAGTTTATTAACTACAGATAGAACACGTCTTCCACAGTTTATTAACTACAGATAGAACACGTCTTCCACAGTTTATTAACTACAGATAGAACACGTCTTCCACAGTTTATTAACTCACTACAGATAGAACACGTCTTCCACAGTTTATTAACTACAGATAGAACACGTCTTCCACTGTTTATTAACTACAGATAGAACACGTCTTCCACAGTTTATTAACTACAGATAGAACACGTCGTCCACAGTTTATTAACTACAGATAGAACACGTCTTCCACAGTTTATTAACTACAGATAGAACACGTCTTCCACAGTTTATTAACTCACTACAGATAATAAACAGTAGAAGACGTGTTCCAACTCACTACAGATAGAACACGTCTATCAAATCAAATGTGTTTATATAGCCCTTCGTACATCAGCTGAAAGCCCTGCCTCCAGTTTTTTGCTTAGAAATTCTAGGGACAATTAGGAGGCCTGCGTCTTGTGACCGTAGCGTACGTGTAGGTATGTACGGCAGGACCAACTCGGAAAGATAGGTAGGAGCAAGCCCATGTAACGCTTTGTAGGTTAACAGTAAAACCTTGAAATCAGCCCTTGCCTTAACAGGAAGCCAGTGTAGGGAGGCTAGCACTGGAGTAATATGATCACATTTTTTGGTTCTAGTCAGGATTAGAGTAGAGCATTGCAGTGGTCTAACCTAGAAGTAACAAAAGCATGGATTCATTTTTCTGCATCATTTTTGGACAGAAAGTTTCTGATTTTTGCAATGTTACGTAGATGGAAAAAAGCTGTCCTTGAAACAGTCTTGATATGTTCGTCAAAAGAGAGGTCAGGGTCCAGGAACTAGCCTCTACTCTGCTCCATGGGGCTGGTCAGGTCTGGAGTGATACTAGCTAGCCTCTACTCTGCTCCATAGGGCTGGTCAGGTCTGGAGTGATGCTAGCTAGCCTCTACTCTGCTCCATAGGGCTGGTCAGGTCTGGAGTGATGCTCGCTAGCCTCTACTCTGCTCCATGGGGCTGGTCAGGTCTGGAGTGATACTAGCTAGCCTCTACTCTGCTCCATAGGGCTGGTCAGGTCTGGAGTGATGCTCGCTAGCCTCTACTCTGCTCCATGGGGCTGGTCAGGTCTGGAGTGATGCTAGCTAGCCTCTACTCTGCTCCATAGGGCTGGTCAGGTCTGGAGTGATGCTAGCTAGCCTCTACTCTGCTCCATAGGGCTGGTCAGGTCTGGAGTGATGCTAGCTAGCCTCTACTCTGCTCCATAGGGCTGGTCAGGTCTGGAGTGATGCTAGCTAGCCTCTACTCTGCTCCATAGGGCTGGTCAGGTCTGGAGTGATGCTAGCTAGCCTCTACTCTGCTCCATGGGGCTGGGCAGGTCTGGAGTGATGCTAGCTAGCCTCTACTCTGCTCCATAGGGCTGGTCAGGTCTGGAGTGATACTAGCTAGCCTCTACTCTGCTCCATGGGGCTGGTCAGGTCTGGAGTGATGCTAGCTAGCCTCTACTCTGCTCCATGGGGCTGGTCAGGTCTGGAGTGATACTAGCTAGCCTCTACTCTGCTCCATAGGGCTGGTCAGGTCTGGAGTGATGCTAGCTAGCCTCTACTCTGCTCCATAGGGCTGGTCAGGTCTGGAGTGATGCTCGCTAGCCTCTACTCTGCTCCATGGGGCTGGTCAGGTCTGGAGTGATGCTCGCTAGCCTCTACTCTGCTCCATGGGGCTGGTCAGGTCTGGAGTGATGCTAGCTAGCCTCTACTCTGCTCCATTGGGCTGGTCAGGTCTGGAGTGATGCTAGCTAGCCTCTACTCTGCTCCATAGGGCTGGTCAGGTCTGGAGTGATGCTAGCTAGCCTCTACTCTGCTCCATAGGGCTGGTCAGGTCTGGAGTGATGCTAGCTAGCCTCTACTCTGCTCCATAGGGCTGGTCAGGTCTGGAGTGATGCTAGCTAGCGTCTACTCTGCTCCATGGGGCTGGTCAGGTCTGGAGTGATGCTAGCTAGCCTCTACTCTGCTCCATAGGGCTGGTCAGGTCTGGAGTGATACTAGCTAGCCTCTACTCTGCTCCATGGGGCTGGTCAGGTCTGGAGTGATGCTAGCTAGCCTCTACTCTGCTCCATGGGGCTGGTCAGGTCTGGAGTGATACTAGCTAGCCTCTACTCTGCTCCATTGGGCTGGTCAGGTCTGGAGTGATGCTAGCTAGCCTCTACTCTGCTCCATGGGGCTGGTCAGGTCTGGAGTGATGCTAGCTAGCCTCTACTCTGCTCCATGGGGCTGGTCAGGTCTGGAGTGATGCTAGCTAGCCTTTACTCTGCTCCATGGGGCTGGTCAGGTCTGGAGTGATACTAGCTAGCCTCTACTCTGCTCCATGGGGCTGGTCAGGTCTGGAGTGATGCTAGCTAGCCTCTACTCTGCTCCATGGGGCTGGTCAGGTCTGGAGTGATGCTAGCTAGCCTCTACTCTGCTCCATGGGGCTGGTCAGGTCTGGAGTGATACTAGCTAGCCTCTACTCTGCTCCATGGGGCTGGTCAGGTCTGGAGTGATACTAGCTAGCCTCTACTCTGCTCCATAGGGTTGGTCAGGTCTGGAGTGATGCTAGCTAGCCTCTACTCTGCTCCATAGGGCTGTTCAGGTCTGGAGTGATGCTAGCTAGCCTCTACTCTGCTCCACGGGGCTGGTCAGGTCTGGAGTGATGCTAGCTAGCCTCTACTCTGCTCCACGGGGCTGGTCAGGTCTGGAGTGATGCTAGCTAGCCTCTACTCTGCTCCACGGGGCTGGTCAGGTCTGGAGGGATGCTAGCTAGCCTCTACTCTGCTCCACGGGGCTGGTCAGGTCTGGAGTGATGCTAGCTAGCCTCTACTCTGCTCCATAGGGCTGGTCAGGTCTGGAGTGATGCTAGCTAGCCTCTACTCTGCTCCATAGGGCTGGTCAGGTCTGGAGTGATGCTAGCTAGCCTCTACTCTGCTCCATGGGGCTGGTCAGGTCAGGAGGGATGCTAGCTAGCCTCTACTCTGCTCCATGGGGCTGTTCAGGTCTGGAGGGATGCTCGCTAGCCTCTACTCTGCTCCATGGGGCTGGTCAGGTCTGGAGTGATGCTAGCTAGCCTCTACTCTGCTCCATGGGGCTGGTCAGGTCTGGAGTGATGCTAGCTAGCCTCTACTCTGCTCCATGGGGCTGGTCAGGTCTGGAGTGATGCTAGCTAGCCTCTACTCTGCTCCATAGGGCTGGTCAGGTCTGGAGTGATGCTAGCTAGCCTCTACTCTGCTCCATGGGGCTGGTCAGGTCTGGAGTGATGCTAGCTAGTCTCTACTCTGCTCCATGGGGCTGGTCAGGTCTGGAGTGATGCTAGCTAGCCTCTACTCTGCTCCATGGGGCTGGTCAGGTCTGGAGTGATGCTAGCTAGCCTCTACTCTGCTCCATGGGGCTGGTCAGGTCTGGAGTGATGCTAGCTAGCCTCTACTCTGCTCCATAGGGCTGGTCAGGTCTGGAGGGATGCTAGCTAGCCTCTACTCTGCTCCATGGGGCTGGTCAGGTCTGGAGGGATGCTAGCTAGCCTCTACTCTGCTCCATGGGGCTGGTCAGGTCTGGAGTGATGCTAGCTAGCCTCTACTCTGCTCCATGGGGCTGGTCAGGTCTGGAGTGATGCTAGCTAGCCTCTACTCTACTCCTGTTCAGGTGGGAGGGGAAGGAGAGAAGAGGAGGGTAAGGAGAGAAGAGGAGGAGGGTAAGGAGAGAAGAGGAGGGGAAGGAGAGAGGAGGAGGGGAAGGAGAGAGGAGGAGGGGAAGGAGAGAGGAGGAGGGGAAGGAGAGAAGAGGAGGAGGGGAAGGAGAGAAGAGGAGGGGAAGGAGAGAGGAGGAGGGGAAGGAGAGAGGAGGAGGGGAAGGAGAGAAGAGGAGGGGAAGGAGAGAGGAGGAGGGGAAGGAGAGAGGAGGAGGGGAAGGAGAGAGGAAGGAAGGAGAGGAGGGGAAGAAGGAGAGAGGAAGAGGAGGAGGAGGGGAAGAAGGAGAGAGGAAGAGGAGGAGGAGGGGAAGAAGGAGTATTCTACAAATGGCTGTGTAATTATGATGTTCCACTCCGGTCTCTCCTACAGTCAGATCATCAGAACTCTGTTTCCATGGAGACCATCAGTTTTGAGCTCTCCAGCTTTGTGTCATTGACTTCAATTAGAGAGATGCACTGCCTGGAGAGAGAGAGACAGAGACAGAGACAGACTCCTAAAACAGTCATAGCTTGTTTGAAATGAACTTAGCTAGCTGCCAGCCACCGTAGCAGGTCACTATGTTTAGTGATTTAACCTTGATTATCCCCACTCATTGTCCCACTGCTCCCTGTCCGTGTGTGTGTCTGCACCACTCAACCTAAATCAGAAACAGAGATAAAGGGTTAATAGAGAGAAGCTGCAGCATTAACCATCTAATTACTTTAACATTAACCATCTAATTACTTTAACATGAACATTACCCTTCTAATTACTGCAGAATTAAGCTACGACAGGGGTGATCCACATTAGATCTCAGCACTGCAAACAATAGAACAGATTCTACTTGGTATTTTTCCCTGGCAACAGACAGACAGCCTTTAGATAGCAGTTCCACTACCACCAGTTCTACTACCACCAGTTCTACTACCACCAGTTCCCCTACCACCAGTTCCCCTACCACCAGTTCCCCTACCACCAGTTCTACTACCACCAGTTCTACTACCACCAGTTCCCCTACCACCAGTTCCCCTACCACCAGTTCCACTACCACCAGTTCCACTACCACCAGTTCCACTACCACCAGTTCCACTACCACCAGTTCCCCTACCACCAGTTCCACTACCACCAGTTCCCCTACCACCAGTTCCCCTACCACCAGTTCTACTACCACCAGTTCCACTACCACCAGTTCCACTACCACCAGTTCCACTACCACCAGTTCTACTACCACCAGTTCCACTACCACCAGTTCTACTACCACCAGTTCCACTACCACCAGTTCCACTACCACCAGTTCCCCTACCACCAGTTCCCCTACCACCAGTTCCACTACCACCAGTTCTACTACCACCAGTTCTACTACCACCAGTTCCACTACCACCAGTTCCACTACCACCAGTTCTACTACCACCAGTTCCACTACCACCAGTTCCACTACCACCAGTTCCCCTACCACCAGTTCCCCTACCACCAGTTCCCCTACCACCAGTTCTACTACCACCAGTTCCACTACCACCAGTTCCCCTACCACCAGTTCCCCTACCACCAGTTCCCCTACCACCAGTTCCACTACCACCAGTTCTACTACCACCAGTTCTACTACCACCAGTTCCACTACCACCAGTTCCACTACCACCAGTTCTACTACCACCAGTTCCCCTACCACCAGTTCCCCTACCACCAGTTCTACTACCACCAGTTCTACTACCACCAGTTCCCCTACCACCAGTTCCCCTACCACCAGTTCCACTACCACCAGTTCCACTACCACCAGTTCCACTACCACCAGTTCCCCTACCACCAGTTCTACTACCACCAGTTCCACTACCACCAGTTCCACTACCACCAGTTCTACTACCACCAGTTCCACTACCACCAGTTCCACTACCACCAGTTCCCCTACCACCAGTTCCCCTACCACCAGTTCCCCTACCACCAGTTCTACTACCACCAGTTCCACTACCACCAGTTCCCCTACCACCAGTTCCCCTACCACCAGTTCCCCTACCACCAGTTCCCCTACCACCAGTTCCACTACCACCAGTTCTACTACCACCAGTTCTACTACCACCAGTTCCACTACCACCAGTTCCACTACCACCAGTTCTACTACCACCAGTTCCACTACCACCAGTTCCACTACCACCAGTTCCCCTACCACCAGTTCCCCTACCACCAGTTCTACTACCACCAGTTCCACTACCACCAGTTCCCCTACCACCAGTTCCCCTACCACCAGTTCCCCTACCACCAGTTCTACTACCACCAGTTCTACTACCACCAGTTCCACTACCACCAGTTCCACTACCACCAGTTCTACTACCACCAGTTCCACTACCACCAGTTCCACTACCACCAGTTCCACTACCACCAGTTCCCCTACCACCAGTTCCCCTACCACCAGTTCCCCTACCACCAGTTCCACTACCACCAGTTCCACTACCACCAGTTCTACTACCACCAGTTCCCCTACCACCAGTTCCACTACCACCAGTTCTACCACCACCAGTTCCCCTACCACCAGTTCCACTACCACCAGTTCCACTACCACCAGTTCCCCTACCACCAGTTCTACTACCACCAGTTCCACTATCACCAGTTCTACTACCACCAGCACGACAACGACTCTTCACCCCCAGGAAGCTGAAAAGATTTGGCATGGGCCCTCAGATCTTCAAAACGGTCTACAGCTACACCATTGAGATCATCCTGACTGGCTGCATCACCACCTGGTACGGGAACTGCTGGCATCCGACCTCAAGGCGCTACAAATGGTAACGTGTACGGCCCAGGACATCACTGGGGCCGAGCTCCCTGCCATCCAGGACATCTATACCAGGCGGTGTCAGACTGTTCTTTCTGCTACTGCACAGTAAGCGGTACCGATGCATCAGTCCTGGAACCAACAGTTTTTACATCTTTTTATTGTTTAAGGGGTGAAGCAGCTTTAATATTGCAACTAGATTCTATCAATGTCATCATCGTTTATAAATATATTTTTCTTTATTATTTTCCTCTAACCCTACAACCCCCTCCCCTAATTGGAGTAAACTTCTACTTCAGGCTTATACATACTATATACATTTTACAACACAGTATATTTTACATGAGTTATCTTTTGTTTGTTTTTAGTCCTGTCCTTCAGCAACCCATCCCATCTACGCTCAACCCATCCCATCTACAGTGCCTTCGGAAAGTATTCAGACCCTTTGACTTATTCCACATTTTGTTACGGCCTTATTCTAACATGTATTAAATCGGGGGGTTTTCATCAATTTACACACAATACCCCATAAGAACAAAGCAAAAACTGTTTTTTTTGCTAGTTTGCATAATTATTCTGACACTTTACTCAGTACTTTGTTGAAGCACCTTTGGCTGTGATTACCACCTCGAGTCTTCTTGGGTATGATGCTACAAGCTTGGCACACCTGTATTTGGGGAGTTTCTCCATTCTTCTCTGCAGATCCTCTCAAGCTCTGTCAGGTTGGGTGGGAGCATTGCTGCACAGCTGTTTTCAGGTCTCTCCAGAGATTTTAGATCGGGTTCAAGTCCGGGCTCTGGCTGGGCCGCTCAAGGACATTCAGAGACTTGTCCCGAAGCCACTCCTGTGTGGTCTTGGCTGTGTGCTTAGGGTTGTTATCCTGTTGGAAGGTGAAGCTTCGCCCCAGTTTGAGGTCCTGAGCGCTCTGGAGCAGATTTTCATTAAGAATCTCTCAGTACTTTGCTCTGTTCATCTTTGCCTTGATCCTGACTAGTCTCCCAGTCCCTGCTGCTGAAAAATATCCCCACAGCATTGTCATGTCGTGCCCTGGGGGTATCATAGCCCCCCCCTCTCTCTCTCTCCACAGTTTTATAACTTAATGACAGGTCGTAAATTCCTGGAAGGGACCCTCTCCCCCTTTGGACATGCAGCATTGAGAGAGATAAAGAACTAGACTTGGCCAAACTCCTAAATCCCCAAAATGGGAGAATTAAACAATATTTCTACTTTTGAGAATGTGGGAATGGTCCGTGGACACTTAAGGGACAGTTATGACGAGTTTCATTTGGTGATCTCATGAAGGACAGGAAACACACATAACCGTATCTCTTAAAGTGTACATTTCCCAGGTTTACATCTACATTTTGTAAAACGTATGTGATTAAACATGAAACTATTCGTGAAAAGATGTAATGTGATATTAACCTTCTAAATGAGAGTATGGATTTTCATAGAACTGCCCCTTCTTTGACAGAGGATAAAACCCACTCCTGAAGACATTCACACCAGACCAAAACATGCCGGGTGATGCTGGTGTGTGAAGTGGTTTAAACTACAACATGCCAAAGAGACCCATGGTAAGCTGGACGTCTCGAATGGTTAAGACCACGCAAACCACGGTGTAAGCTGAGGTTGCAAATGGTTAAACTACAACTCTACCAAAGGACGAGTCAGAGAATGCCGGGACAGAGTCCCCACGTTGGAATGGCAACAATTCTATAGGCCACGGAGACCATACAGCTGTAGTTTGGCTACATGGCTGAAAATGGTTAAACTGTGAGACTATCGATCACTACAGAATAAGAGCAAATCTTAGACGTCTAATTACTAGTCTGCAGCTAGAAATTTAGCAAGTCTAGAACAAGAATACTGACAACCGCCGAAGCATCTATTCTATGAGAACATTTCCGTATGGTGCTCTAAAGTATCTATTCTAACCACCTACAACCACAAAAGACATTGTGACTTCTGGTAAAGTTAACCAGAGTCTCTGATGAACTCTGCAGGACGATCGAGTGTCTTCAACAGAGAGACAACAACGACATACAAGCGTAAATATGTACATTGCAATTTCTTTCAGAATGAGCGGCCGTTCATTGTGCAAAGTATTAGCATGTCCATGAGTACCATTATCCACTGTGTGTACTCAATCCATTTAGTCTTTCCCGCTCTTTCGCAGTCCCCACCCATTTCCTTTGTCTACCAAGCCGTCATATCGGCTTTATTCACTAGGGACTTTCCTATCATTATTAGTAACCAATATCTACTATTTGTTTGTTTGTTATGCATTTCTGTGATTTTGTTAAAAAATTAAGCCAAAGTTTTATTGCTGATTCATTTTCATTAAAGGTTCAATAAAATTAAAAGAATTATGGAAACTAGGGTTATCCAACAATTTTACGACGTTCAGATGAGACTGATAGAAGGTAAAGAATAATAACCTTCAGAGAGAGACAGACAGTCAGACAGAGACAGAGAGACAGACTAATTAATGTGATTGATGACTGAAATGTAAGAGATCTTTAGATCTCTAAGAGTTCACTTGGAAGACGGAACTCCTTAAATAAACTTCTCCGTGGTGCCCCAGGTTATTAATGGGTTAATTGTTGCATGATTTAATTCAATCACATAATCAATTAAACATTAGGTAATCGATAAAATAGCATGTCATCACATTAAGGATACTAAAGACACGACAGCATGATGCTGCCTCCACCATGCTTCACTGTAGGGATGGTGCCAGGTTTCCTCCAGATGTGACGCTTGGCATTCAGGCCAAAGAGTTCAATCTTGGTTTCATCAGACCAGAGAATTGTGTATCTCATGGCCTGAGAGTCTTTAGGTGCCTTTTGGTAAACTCCAATCAGGCTGTTATCTGCTTTTTACTGGGGAGTGGCTTCCTTTTAGTTTTTTAGTTTAGTTTATTAATTCAACCATTTAAAAAAACAAGCACACATGAAACTTGAAAAAGCCATACATGCATGAATAAAATCATCGAGGATAACACACAATAAAGTCTGGGACTTATTTTGTTGCAGAGATGGTTGTCCTTCTGGAACGTTCTCCCATCTCCACAGAGGAACTCTGGAGCTCTGTCAGAGTGACCATTGGGTTCTTGGTCACCTTCCTGACCAAGGCCCTTCTCTGCTCAGTTTCACGGGGCAGCCAGCTGTAGGAAGAGTCTTGGTGGTTCCAAACTTCCTCCATTTAAGAATGATGGAGGCCACTGTGTTCTTGGGGACCTTCAATGCTGCAGACATTTTTTGGTACCCTTCCCCAGATCTGTGCGTCGACACAATCCTGTCTCAGTGCTCTATGGACAATTCCTTCGACCTCATGGCTTAGTTTTTGCTCTGACATGTACTGTCAACTGTAGGACCTTATATAGACAGGTGTGTCCAATCAATTGAATTTCAATAATGTCCAATCAAGTTGTAGAATCATCTCAAGAATGATCAATGGAAACAGGATGCACCTGAGCTCAATTTCGAGTTTCATAGCAACGGGTCTGAATACTTATGTAAATAAGGTTTCTGTTTTTTATACATTTGCAAACATTTCTAAAAACCTGTTTTCATTTTGTCATTATGGGGTATTGTGTGTAGATTACTTCTGATTTTTGTTTATTTAATCAATTTTAGAATAAAATGTAACGTAACAAAATGTGGAAATAGTAATGAGGTCTGAATACTTTCAGTTTTGATTCCTATCTTTTTCAAATGTGCTGTGATGGTTCACAAAAGTTCTGAACCGATATACATTTTACGGACACATATTACGGTCGCAGTTGTAAATGAGAACTTGTTCTAAACTGGCCTACCCTGTTAAATAAAGGTGATATTTTTTTTTTTTTATAAAAAAATCTTACGGGTTGTCTTTTTTTTATGTCCCACCCTTCAGCTCCACTCAAACAATCACATCTCCGAACACCATCTAGTTTTCAATACTATTTGCCATACATCTTTGATGTTTCACAAAAGTTCTGAACCTTTCTATTCTCATAGTTTATACAGATTGTAAATTAAAGATAACATTTTTTGCTCAGAGTATTATTATATTATTGATCGATTGACTAAGACTTTTCAGATCATCCAGCAGTGCTATTTGCAAAGTTAACTCCAGGTAAATATTTCAATTTTTCCTGAACCTGTGACCAAAAACAAGATACACATGCACAGTACCAAAAGAAATGATCTAATGATTGTCTCTTCACAGTCAAATCTGGGATGGTTGTATCCTCCATATATGTAATATTCTGTAAGAATTTTGGATAATAATTTAAATGGAAAAACTCAACATTTTGAATCGGCATCGTTTTGTGTATCAGTTCATAAATATGTGAATGGCCCTTAAATAAAACTTGTAGAACTTTTTTATTTAGCACAATTTTTAAAATCCAGACAAATTCCTTACTTTCCTTCCACTTGCCTCTTCCATTTTTGATGCTGCAATTAGTTGGTTTTAATTTTGGGTAGAGCAGACATTTCCATATATTTTCGTTAGCTGCATGTGTGACATAACTCCATCAGTCCTAATTTATGATTTCATTTGCAACGATTATACAGTTTAAAAATAAATCTAAAATTATGTTTTTGTACCAATTAGCGATGAGTTTCACCATAATATGTGTTGTAATATGTGTTCTCTTTTTAAACAAAAATTGCAACCAACTTTCAATGGCTTGTTTTACAATTTGTGATATTTTGGAAATCATTTTCAATTTCACATAACCGAAAGTGAAAGGTTGTAATCTTAATAAAGGGGAAAAGGCCATTCTGTCACGTTCCTGACCTTATTTCCTTTGTTTTGTCTTTGTTTAGTTGGTCAGGACGTGAGCTGGGTGGGCATTCTATGTTATGTGTTTCTATGTTGGGTTCATTTTCAATTAGCCTGATATGGTTCTCAATCAGGGGCAGGTGTTTTAGGTTTCCTCTGATTGAGAACCATATTTAGGTAGGCTGTTCTCACTGTTTGTTTGTGGGTGATTGTTCCTGTGTCAGTGTTTGTGCCACACGGGACTGTTTTCGTTCGTTTCGTTTATTTCATTCGTGTGTTCCTTCCTGTTCGTGCGTTCATGTTATATGTTCTCAAGTTCAGGTCTGTTCACGTCGTTTATTGTTTTGTAGTTTATCAAGTGTTTTTTCGTGTTCGTCTTTAATAAAATAAATAAAACAAGTATGTATCCACGCTGCGTTTTGGTCCGATCCACGCTGCGTTTTGGTCCGATCCACGCTGCGTTTTGGTCCGACCCACGCTGCGTTTTGGTCCGATCCACGCTGCGTTTTGGTCCGATCCACGCTGCGTTTTGGTCCGATCCACGCTGCGTTTTGGTCCGATCCACGCTGCGTTTTGGTCCGATCCACGCTGCGTTTTGGTCCGATCCACGCTGCGTTTTGGACCGGTCCACGCTCCTCTTCAGACGAGGAGGAGGACGAGCGTTACACATTCTTAAACACGGGATGAGACATTCTTACTGATCTGCTAGAGAACCAGTTCGGATTTAGCCTTTAGCCTTTAGTGAGGTTCAATGCTTTAATATTTAATAATTCCTGCCCTACGAATTCATATTCAAATAGGCCTGTTTAATTTTGTTTTGGCTTGCCATTCCAAATAAAATTGAATATTTTTTGCTCATATAATTTAAAAAAGCAAGTCATTAGGTAAACTGGGATATGACTAGAGAGTATTTTATTTAACTAGGCATGTACACCTAAAAGTAGAGCAACACGAAATCAGGGAACTGTATTTATTTATTTAACTAGGCAAGTCAGTTAAGAAACAAATTCTTATTTTACAATGACGGCCTACCAAAAGGCAAAAGGCCTCCTGCGGGGATGGGGGCCTGGGATTAAAAATTAAAAATAATTTAAATATAAATATAGGACAAAACACACATCACGACAAGAGAGAGAACAAAACACTACATAAAGAGAGACCTAAGACAACAACATAGCAAGGCAGCAACACATGACAACACAGCATGGTAGCAACACATGACAACACAGCATGGCAGCAACATAACACATGGTACAAACATTATTGGGCACAGACAACAGCACAAAGGGCAAGAAGGTAGAGACAACAATACATCACACAAAACAGCCACAACTGTCAGTAAGAGTGTCCATGATTGAGTCTTTGAATGAAGAGGTTGAGATAAAACTGTCCAGTTTGAGTGTTTGTTGCAGCTCGTTCCAGTCGCTAGCTGCAGCAAACTGAAAAGAGGAGCGACCCAGGGATGTGTGTGCTTTGGGGATCTTTAACAGAATGTGACTGGCAGAACTGGTGTTGTATGTGGAGGATGAGGGCTGCAGTAGATATCTCAGATAGGGGGAGTGAGGTCTAAGAGGGTTTTATAAATAAGCATCAACTATCTCTGTATACCTGTCTTGCGACGGGTATACAGAGATGACCAGTTTACAGAGGAGTATAGAGTGCAGTGATGTGTCCTATAAGGAGCATTGGTAGCAAATCTGATGGCCGAATGGTAAAGAACATCTAGCCACTCGAGAGCACCCTTACCTGCCGATCTATAAATTATGTCTCCGTAATCTAGCATGGGTAGGATGGTCATCTGAATCAGGGTTAGTTTGGCAGCTGGGGTGAAAGAGAAGCGATTACGATAGAGGAAACCAAGTCTAGATTTAACTTTAGCCTGCAGCTTTGATATGTGCTGAGAGAAGGACTACACCATCTAGCTATACTCCCAAGTACTTGTATGAGGTGACTACCTCAAGCTCTAAACCCTCAGAGGTAGTAATCACACCGGTGGGGAGAGGGGCATTCTTCTTACCAAACCACATGACCTTTGTTTTGGAGGTGTTCAGAACAAGGTTAAGGGTAGAGAAAGCTTGTTGGACACTAAGAAAGCTTTGTTGTAGAGCATTTAACACAAAATCCAGGAAGGGGACAGCTGAGTGTAAGACTAGCAACTGCATATAAATGGATGAGAGTGCTTCCTACTGCCTGAGCTATGTTGTTGATGTAAATTGAGAAGAGCGTGAGGCCTAGGATCGAGCCTTGGGGTACTCCCTTGGTGACAGGCAGTGGCTGAGACAACAGATTTTCTGACTTTTTCTGAGAGAGGTAGTTAGCAAACCAAAGACCCCTTAGACACCAATACTCCTTAGCCGGCCCACAAGAAGGGAATGGTCTACCGTATCAAAAGCTTTGGTCAAGTCAATAAAAATAGCAGCACAATATTGCTTAGAATCAATGGTGACATCATTGAGGACCTTTTAAGGTTGCAGTGACACATCCATAACCTGAGCGGATACCAGATTGCATACCCGAGAGAATACTATAAACATCAAGAAAGCCAGCCAGTTGATTATTGACAAGTTTTTCCAACACTTTTGATAAACAGGACAAAATAGAAATGGGCCTATGACAGTTAGGATCAGCTTGATCTCCCCCTTTAAATAAAGGACGAACCATGGCTGCCTTCCAGGCAATGGGGACCTCTCCAGAAATGAGAGACAGGTTAAGTCTAGGACAGCCTCCCACATTCCACTGAAAAGGCAGCGCGCGAAATTCCAAAAATATTTTTTAGAAATATTTAACTTTCACACATTAACAAGTCCAATACAGCAAATGAAAGATAAACATCTTGTGAATCCAGCCAACATGTCCGATTTTTTAAATGTTTTACAGCGAAAACACCACGTATATTTATGTTAGCTCACCACCAAATACAAAAAAGCACAGACATTTCTTTCACAGCACAGGTAGCTTGCACAAAACCAACCAAACTAACCAAAAAACAACTTCATCAGATGACAGTCTTATAACATGTTATACAATAAATCTATGTTTTGTTCGAAAAATGTGCATATTTCAGGTATAAATCATAGTTTTACATTGCAGCTACAATCACAAATAGCACCGAAGCAGCTAGAACAATTACAGAGACCAACGTGAAATACCTAAATACTCATCATAAAACATTTATGAAAAATACATGGTGTACAGCAAATGAAAGACAAACATCTTGTGAATCCAGCCAATATTTCAGATTTTTTAAGTGTTTTACAGCGAAAACACAATATAGCATTATATTAGCTTACCACAATAGCCAAAAACACAACCCATTTATCAGCAGCAAAAGTTAGCGATCACAAAAAACCAGCAAAAGATATATAATTTTTCAATTTTTCACTAACCTTGACAAGCTTCATCAGATGACAGTCCTATAACATCAGGTTATACAATACACTTATGTTTTGTTCGAAAATGTGTATATTTAGAGCTGAAATCCGTGGTTATACATTGTGAAAACGTAGCAACTTTTTTCCAGAATCTCCGGATATATTTCTGACACTCACCTATTCTGACCAAATAACTCATCATAAACTTTACTAAAAAATACATGTTGTACAGCAAATGATAGATACACTAGTTCTTAATGCAATCGCCGTGTTAGAATTCTAAAATAACTTTAGTACGACATACAGCTTACGTTATAGCGAGACAGCGCCCAAAATCAGGGCCGAAAATAATTCTAAACATTTTCGACAGAAATACGAAATAACTTCATAAATGGGTCCTACTTTTGCTGAGCTTCCATCAGAATCTTGTACAAGGGGTCCTTTGTCCAGAATAATCATTGTTTGGATTTAGAATGTCCTCTTCGTCTGTCGAATTAGCAACCAAAGCTAGCCAAGTGGCGCGAAGCTGTCCATCGTCACCAAACGCAGGGAACGGAACACGCCAAAACTCCCGATAAACTTTCAATAATCTGATAAAACTATATTGAAAAAACATACTTTACGATGATATTATCACATTTATCAAATAAAATCAAAGCCGGAGATATTAGCCGTCTTTAACGAAAGCTTTTCAGAAGGCAATCCAGAGTTCCTTCCCGCGCCTTGCTGAACAAAGGAAATTGGGGTCATGTCATTCCAAGAGCTCTCTTTTGACCTCAGATAAAGCTAGACACCCCATTCCACCTCTCACTGCCTATTTCAAGCAAATGAATAGGGAGGCCCTGGAACAGAGCCTCGATTTCAGATTTTTCACTTTCTGACAGGAAGTTTGCTGCAAAATTAGTTCTGTTTTACTCACAGATATAATTCAAACGGTTTTAGAAACTTGAGAGTGTTTTCTATCCAATAGTAATAATAATATGCATATTGTACGAGCAAGAATAGAGTACGAGGCCGTTTAAATTGGGCACGATTTTTTCCCAAAGTGAAAACAGCGCCCTCTATCCCAAACAGGTGAAAAAGGTTGGAGATAGGCTTGGCGATGATAGGGGTAGCAACCTTAAAGAAGAAAGGGTCTAAACCATCTGACCTAGATTTTTTGGGGGGGGTCAAGTTTATGGAGCTCATTTAGCAACTCGGACTCACTGCCTGCAAGGAGAAACTTTGGGGAAAAAGGGGAAAAAGAACCAGGGCATTCCGATAACTTTTTGGAGCAGGGGCTGGCTGAACCTGTTTTTAATTCTCATTTTCTTTATGGGGGCGTGTTTGTTAACAATACCACTGAACATATCGAAAAATAATGTCCAAGCATCTTTGACAGAGGGGATCAAGCTGATTCTATACCATTTTACAGAGGACAGTTCATGAAGGAAGGCTTGCTCATTAAAGTTTTTTAGCAAGTGTCTATGACAAATCAGGCTAGGTCGTTTCACTGAGCAGCCATGTAAAACAGTGATCACTAAGGTCATTGCAGAAAACACCAGACTGATACCTATCAGGATTATTTGTGAGGATAACATCGAGGAGAATAGCCTTTTCTGGGTGTTTGGAGTCATAGTTTGTGGGATTGGTAATAATCTGATAAAGATTTAGGGAGTGCCATTGCTTTAGGACTTGGTCATGATGGTGGACGATAACACCCAGCCACAGTCAACAAAGAGCTATTTGAAAGTTAAATTGTTTGGGGACAGACTTGGTGGAGACAACCGAGCACTGAAGGTGATCCTTGGTAAAGATCGCCACTCCACCACCTTTGGAATATCTGTCTTGCCGAAAAAGGTTATAACCAGAAAGGTTAACACCAGTATTCAAAAGCTTCTAGTGTTAACGTGCAGAAAACCCAGGCTTTTACAAGAGCAGAAATCAGTGAAACAGACATCAGAGCACAAGTCATTATGGAATATTATGTGTAGATTTCTGAGAAAAAAATAATTTTAGAATAAGGCTCTAACGTAACAAAATGTGGGAAAAGTCAAGGGGTCTGAATACTTTCTGATGGCATTATAGGTAGGGGTAAAGTGACTAGGCGACAAGATAGATAATAAACAGTAGCAGCAGCGTAAAATGGGTCAATGCAGATAGTTAAATAGTTAACCAATAGCTACTCGGACTAACCATTTATCAGTCCTTGTGAGATATACTCAATCAAGCCAGTCGTCTTGCCTATTATTGTCATTCTTGCTGGCATCAAAAGTTCAAAGAGTGTTGATAGGGGACAGAATGCGGTTGGACCATCAAATAATTGGCATATACATGAAATCTTACCCAAATCTTACAGATTTCCACCTGGGCAAGGATATTGGACATTTAATCAAAGCCTATTGGATGACAACTTGTTCTTAACTAATAATTTATAACTGACTTGTTTCAGACATAACATAGGTACAGCAGATCCCCTTATTGTATGGGACACTTTAAACGTGCCTTTAGAGGGCATGCAATTCAGTACTCATCTATAAAACAAAAAGCAATTTAGGTCAAAAGCGTTCATATTAACAAAGGAAATATAGGGACTAACAGTACAGAAAGACAGCAATAAAAACTGTACCATAGAGGCATGGAAATTTGAGAAAATATTAGACAAATACTGGAAAAAAATAGAACACTATGAAAAATCTGGGAAACCAGGCCTGGTATTCATACAGTAACTGACTTTGAAAAGGCTTCTGGTAAAATACGACTGGAATGTATATATAAATGCCTGGAATATTTCAATTTTGGGGAATCTCTTATACAATGGGTTAAAGTTATGTAGAGTAACCATAGGTGTAAAATAGTAAATAATGGCTACTTCTCAGAAAATATTAAACTGTCAAGAGGAGTAAAACAAGGTTGTCCACTATCGGCATATCTATTTATTATGGCCATCGAAATGTCAGCTATTAAAATCCAACTATAATATCAAGTGGCTGGAAACAAAGGTGTCATTGTATGCTGATGATTCATGTTTTCTTTTAAAACTACAATTAGAATCTCTCCACGGCCTCATAGAGGATCTAGATACTTTTGCTATCCTCTCTGGATTAAAACCAAATTATGATAAGTGTACTATATCACATATTGGATCACAAAAAAATGAACATTTTACATTACTGTGTAGTTTACCAATTAAATGGTCTGACGGAGATGTGGACATACTCGGTATAAATATCCCAAAAGAAAGGAAAGATCTCACTATAATATATATTTTTTTAAGTTAGCAAAAATAGATACGATCTTGCTACCATGGAAAGGAAAATACCTGTCTATTTGTGGAAAAAGCTCTCTTACACCTTGTCTGAATTTGTCCAGCTAGGTGTCCAGCTAGGTGTCCAGCTAGGTGTCCAGCTAGGTGTCCAGCTAGGTGACCAGCTAGGTGTCCAGCTAGGTGTCCAGCTAGGTGTCCAGCTAGGTGACCAGCTAGGTGTCCAGCTAGGTGTCCAGCTAGGTGACCAGCTAGGTGACCAGCTAGGTGACCAGCTAGGTGACCAGCTAGGTGTCCAGCTAGGTGTCCAGCTAGGTGTCCAGCTAGGTGTCCAGCTAGGTGTCCAGCTAGGTGTCCAGCTAGGTGACCAGCTAGGTGTCCAGCTAGGTGTCCAGCTAGGTGACCTAAACTGGGACATGCTTAAACTACCTGACCATCAAATCTAATGTATTTATATAGCCCTTCTTACATCAGCTGATATCTCACAGTGCTGTACAGAAACCCAGCCTAAAACCCCAAACAGCAAGCAATGCAGGTGTAGAAGCACGGTGGCTAGGAAAAACTCCCTAGAAAGGCCAGAACCTAGGAAGAAACCTAGAGAGGAACCAGGCTATGAGGGGTGGCCAGTCCTCTTCTGGCTGTGCCGGGTGAAGATTAGAACAGAACATGGCCAAGATGTTCAAATGTTCATAAATGACCAGCATGGTCAAATAATAATAATCACAGTAGTTGTCGAGGGTGCAACAAGTCAGCACCTCAGGAGTAAATGTCAGTTGGCTTTTCATAGCCGATCATTCAGAGTATCTCTACCGCTCCTGCGGTCTCTAGAGAGTTGAAAACAGCAGGTCTGGGACAGGTAGCACGTCCGGTGAACAGGTCAGGGTTCCATAGCCGCAGGCAGAACAGTTGAAACTGGAGCAGCAGCACGGCCAGGTGGACTGGGGACAGCAAGGAGTCATCAGGCCAGGTAGTCCTGAGGCATGGTCCTAGGGCTCAGGTCCTGAGAGAGAGAGAGAGAGAGAGCATACCTTATTCACATAGGATGCCGGATAAGACAGGAGAATTACTCCAGATATAACAGACTGACCCTAGCCCCCCCGACACATAAACTACTGCAGCATAAATACTGGAGGCTGAGACAGGAGGGGTCGGGATACACTGTGGCCTCGTCCGACGATACCTCCGGACAGGGCCAAA
Source organism: Salvelinus namaycush (assembly GCF_016432855.1). Classification (NCBI taxonomy): domain Eukaryota; kingdom Metazoa; phylum Chordata; class Actinopteri; order Salmoniformes; family Salmonidae; genus Salvelinus; species Salvelinus namaycush. The sequence goes on from NW_024058993.1 coordinate 21,996, forward strand.
CAGGCAGGATAACCTGAGTCCTAAAGCAATGGGACTCCCTAAATCTTTGCTATGAGACTCGAAATTGATCATCCTTGAAATGTATCTACAACTTGATTGGAGTCCACCTTTGGTGAATTCAATTGATTGGACATGATTTTGAAAGGCACACACCTGTCTATATAAAGGTCCCAAAGATGACAGTGCATGTCAGAGCAAAAACCAAGCCATGAGGTTGAAGGAATTGTCCGTAGAGCTCTGAGACAGCCCGCTTGGAGTTTGCTAAAAGGCACCTTGTTGAAAAGAAGAGGAGAAAGGAGAGGAGAGGAGAAAGGAGAGAAAAGGAGAAGGAAGAGACGAGGAGAAAGCAGAGAAGCGAGGGATGTTTTATTCATCCCTCCTCTTTTCTTCTCTCCTCTGCAGAAGAGAGCACATCATCTGAGACACAGCATCTGACATCCTTCATGCTGTCACAGACAGACACCACCAGCTGGGAGACGGAGGGTGGGATGGGAGATGAGATGGAGGAGAGGAAGAAAGTCAGAGAAAAGGAGACAGAGAGTTAGACAGGGGCAGAGAAGGCAGGGATGAGGTGCGTGTGTGTGTGTGTGTGTGTGTGTGTGTGTGTGTGTGTGTGTGTGTGTGTGTGTGTGTGTGTGTGTGTGTGTGTGTGTGTGTGTGTGTGTGTGTGTGTGTGTGTGTGTGTGTGTTCTGTACGGTTTAACCTAGCATTGTTGAGTGGTAAAGTGCTCTCCTGTCTGGACCATCTGGTCTGAGAGCTGGGCTGCTGCTGTCACCACCCTGTGTCTGGCTCTACTAGGACAAACACACACACACACACACACACTCACTCTAGAGCATTGTGTTCAGCAGGTCTTGAGCAAGAGGTGAGACAGTCCAGACGGAGCAGGTCATAGTTACTATGGTGACGGAGTGAGGGAGAGATACAGATACATGTTATTGACTGTTAGCATACTGCAGTGTATAGTACAATGTCTACTGTCTCTCTCTAACGTTACAATACACTATTAGAAATAAAAGTTATATACAGTATACAACCAAAAAGGGGTTATATCGCCTGCTTCATATATATGGGTTCTATATAGAACATTATCGCTTGCTTCATATATATGGGTTATATATAGAACATTATCGCCCCCTTGATATATATGGGTTCTATGTAGAACATTATCGCCTGCTTCATATATATGGGTTCTATATAGAACATTATCGCCTGCTTCATATATATGGGTTCTATATAGAACATTATCGCTTGCTTCATATATATGGGTTCTATATAGAACATTATCGCCTGCTTCATATATATGGGTTCTATATAGAACATTATCGCCTGCTTCATATATATGGGTTCTATATAGAACATTATCGCTTGCTTCATATATATGGGTTCTATATAGAACATTATCGCTTGCTTCATATATATGGGCTCTATATAGAACATTATCGCTTGCTTCATATATATGGGTTCTATATAGAACATTATCGCCTGCTTCATATATATGGGTTCTATATAGAACATTATCGCTTGCTTCATATATATGGGTTCTATATAGAACATTATCGCTTGCTTCATATATATGGGTTCTATATAGAACATTATCGCTTGCTTCATATATATGGGCTCTATATAGAACATTATCGCTTGCTTCATATATATGGGTTCTATATAGAACATTATCGCCTGCTTCATATATATGGGTTCTATATAGAACATTATCGCTTGCTTCATATATATGGGTTCTATATAGAACATTATCGCTTGCTTCATATATATGGGTTCTATATAGAACATTATCGCCTGCTTCATATATATGGGTTCTATATAGAACATTATTGCCTGCTTCATATATATGGGTTCTATGTAGAACATTATCGCCTGCTTCATATATATGGGTTCTATATAGAACATTATCGCTTGCTTCATATATATGGGTTCTATATAGAACATTATCGTCTGCTTCATATATTTGGGTTCTATGTAGAACATTATCACCTGCTTCATATATATGGGTTCTATATAGAACATTATCGCCTGCTTCATATATATGGATGCAATATAACATCTATAGAAGAGACAGGAATGCTTATGGGGGAGGTGTTGCTGTATATATTCAGAGCCATTTCACTGTAATGCTTAGAGAAGATCTCATGTCAAGTGTTATTGAAGTGTTGTGGTTGCAGGTTCACTTGGCACATCTAAAGCCTTTTCTTTTGGTGTGTTGCAATAGGCCACCAAGTGCTAACAGTCAGGATCTAAATAATATGTGGGAAATGCTTGATAGTGTATGTGATGTAAACAGAGAGGTCTACTTTCTTGGGGACCTGAATATTGACTGGTTTTCATCAAGCTGTCCGCTCAAGAGGAAGCTTCTTACTGTAACCAGTGCCTGTAATCTGGTTGAGGTTATTAACTTCACTAGAGTAGGGGGCAGCATTGGGAATTTTGGATGAAAAGCATGCCCAAATTAAACTGCCTGTTACTCAGCCATAAAAGCTAGAATATGCATATAATTAGTAGATTTGGATAGTAAACACTCTGAAGTTTCTAAAACTGTTTGAATGATGTCTGTGAGTATAACAGAACTCATATGGCAGGAAAAAACCTGAGAAAAAATCCAACCAGGAAGTGGGAAATCTGAGGTTTGTAGTTTTTCAAGTGATTGCCTATCGAATATACAGTATCTACAGTATCTATCATATTGCACTTCCTAAGGCTTCCACTAGATGTCAACAGTCTTTAGAACCTTGTTTGATGCTTCTACTGTGAAGAAGGTGGGAATGGGAGCTGATTGAGCCAGGTGTCTGGCGGAGTGCCATGAGTCAGAGGTCTGCCAGAGTGGTATGAGCTGACCATGCGCGTTCACGTGAGAGTTAGCTTGCGCTCCATTGCATTTCTACAGACAAAGGAATTCTCCAGTTGGAACATTATTGAAGATTTATGATAAAAACATCCTAAAGATTGATTCTATACTTTGTTTGACATGTTTCTACGAACTGTAATATGACTTTTCGTCTGAGCTTTCGCCTGGACTTGCCCGCGCCTCGTGAGTTTGGATTGTGAACTAAACACGCGAACAAAAAGGAGGTATTTGGACATAAATGATGGACGTTATCGAACAAAACAAACATTTATTGTGGAACTGGGATTCCTGGGAGTGCATTCTGATGAAGATCATCAAAGGTAAGTGAATATTTATAATGCTATTTCTGGCTTCTGTTGACTCGAACATGGCGGATATCTGTTTGGGTTGTTTTGGTCTCTGAGTGCTGTACTCAGATTATTGCATGGTGTGCTTTTTCCGTAAAGTTTTTTTGAAATCTGACACAGCGGTTGCATTAATCTTAATAGGGGGCGCTGTTTTCACTTTGGGAAAAAATCGTGCCCAAATTAAACTGCCTCGTACTCTGTTCTAGATCATACAATATGCATATTACTATTACTATTGGATAGAAAACACTCTGAAGTTTCTAAAACTGTTTGAATTATATCTGTGAGTAAAACAGAACTCATTTGGCAGCAAACTTCCTAACAGGAAGTGAAAATTCTGAAAATGAGGCTCTGTGTCAGGGCCTGCCTATTCAACTGGCTTATATTTATGGATCTGTATGCACTTCATACGCCTTCCACTAGATGTCAACAGGAAGTAGAAGGTTGAATGGGGTGTCTAGCTTGATGTGAGGCCGAATGAGAGCTTTTGGAGTGACAGGTCCGCTCTTTTGTCAGTTTTCAACGGCGCACAGGGGAACTCCACATTGTCTTCTGAAATGCGTTACGTATACACGACGAAATGCTCCGGCTCTGATTTTATTGGATACATATGAGAAAAACATCATAAAGTAGGATTTTCAACCGAGTTTGACCAGTTTATTCGACGTTTATTGGGAATTTTAGAATTTTTCGTTCCAGGCGCAACTATTTTTTGGACATGTGCCCTCCACATGGCTAGCCAAAGTTGCTAATTCGACAGAAGAAATGGACATTCTAAAACCAAACAACGATTTATTCTGGAACTAGGACTCCTTGCACAACATTCTGATGGAAGATCATCAAAAGTAAGAGAATATTTATGATGTTATTTCGTATTTTTGTGTTTTATGTTGGCTCCAACAAGGCGGAGAATTGTAGGGCGCTGTCTCACAATATTGCATGCTGTATGTTGTACTAAAGTTATTTTTTTTAAATCTAACACAGCGGTTGCATTAAGAACCAGTGTATCTTTCATTTGCTGTACAACATGTATTTTTTAGTAAAGTTTATGATGAGTTCTTTGGTTAGATTAGGTGACTGTCCAAAATATCTCCGGACAATATGGTGCATTGTGGCTACGTATTCACAATGTAAAACCACGATTTGTAGCTCTAAATATGCACATTTTCGAACAAAACATAAATGTATTGTATAACATGATGTTATAAGACTGTCATCTGATGAAGTTGTCCAAAGGTTAGTGATTAATTTTATCTCTATTTCTGGGTTTTGTGAAAGCTATGTTGGCGGTGAATAAATGGCGTTGTGTGTTTGGCTATTGTGGTGAGCTAATATAAATATATATTGTGTTTTCGCTGTAAAATACTTAAAAAATCGGAAATATTGGCTGGATTCACAAGATGTTTATCTTTCATTTGCTGTACACTATGTATTTTTCATAAATGTTTTATGATGAGTATTTATGTATTTCACGTTGCTCTCTGTAATTATTCTGGCTGTTTTGGTGCTATTTGTGATGGTGGCTGAAATGTAAAACTACGATTTATACCTCAAATATGCACATTTTCGAACAAAACATAAATGTATTGTATAACATGATGTTATAAGACTGTCATCTGATGAAGTTGTTCAAGGTTAGTGATTAATTTTCTCTCTATTTGTGGGTTTTGTGAAAGCTACCTATGCGGTGGAAACATGGTGAAAACATGGCGTTGTGTGTTTGGCTATTGTGGTGAGCTAATATAAATACATATTGTGTTTTCGCTGTAAAACATTTTAAAAATCGGAAATGATGGCTGGATTCACAAGATGTTTATCTTTCATTTGCTGTATCGGACTTGTGATTTCATGAAATTATATTATATGATATCCCTGTCGCGTTAGGCTAGGCTATGCTAGTCAGCTTTTTTGATGAGGAGGATCCCGGATCCGGGAGGGAGACTCGTTAGAGGTTAACCTGTTATGGCTGCAAGGGGCAGTATTGAGTAGCCAGTTAAATAGTGCCCATTTCAAACGGCCTCGTACTCAATTCTTGCTCGTACAATATGCATATTATTATTACTATTGGATAGAAAACACTCTCTAGTTTCTAAAACCGTTTGAATTATTTCTCTGAGTGAAACAGAACTCATTCTGCAGCACTTTTCCTGACCAGGAAGTGGAATGTCAGAAATATATGCTCTGTTCAACTTCCGGCCTATACATGGTCATGATACGTAAGAGTCTACGTACACTTCATACGCCTTCCTCTGGGTGTCAAGAGGCTGTGAGAGAAGAAATGTTGTGTTTATCTTGGTCTGAGGTGGAATAAAAGCTATTTCTTTGACGTGACCGTCCACTTCCTGTTTCTGGAGCGCGCGAAAGAGGACATGGATATGCCTTCTGTTTTGCTCCCGTTATGGACGACTAACATCTCCGTCTTAGATTTTATTTGATACATGTGACCATATCATCGTAACGTATGTTTTTTCAATATAGTTTAATCAGATTATTGAAATTTTTTCGGGAGTTTTGCCGTGTTCCGTTCTCTGACTTTGTTGACGTTGGAGTGATCCGTGCCACTTGGCAAGTGCCCATGCTAAATGAAGAGGGATATTTGCCGTTCCAGATCAAAACAACGACTGTTCTGGACAAAGGACACCTTGTCCAACATTCTGACGGAAGATCACCAAAAGTAAGAAACATTTTATGATGCTATTTCTAATATCTGTCGTGCATGTGAACTGGTCGTGGGCGCCCAAGTGTTTCTGGCTATTGTGGCTACGCTAATATAGCGCTACATTTTGTTTTCGCTGTAAAACATTTAATAAATCGGAAATATTGTCTGGAATCACAAGATGCCTGTCTTTCAATTGCTGTACACTATGTATTTTTCAGAAATGTTTTATGATGAGTAATTAGGTATTTGACGTTGGTGTCTGTAAATATTATGGCTGCTTTCGGTGCAATTTCTGATTGTAGCTGAAATGTAAACTATGATTTATACCTGAAATATGCAAATTTTTCGAACAAAACATATGCTATACAATAAATATGTTATCAGACTGTCATCTGATGAAGTTGTTTCTTGGTTAGTGGCTATTTATATCTTTATTTGGTCGAATTTGTGATAGCTACTGATGGAGTAAAAACTGATGGAGTAAGAATAGTGGTGTCTTTTGCTAACGTGGTTAGCTAATAGATTTACATATTGTGTCTTCCCTGTAAAACATTTAAAAAATCGGACATGTTGGCTTGATTCACAAGATGTGTACCTTTCATCTGGTGTCTTGGACTTGTTAATGTGTGATATTAGTTAAATATTAAATATTAAAAAAATATATATTTTGAATTTCGCGCCCTGCACTTGAGCTGGATGTTGTCATAAGTGTACCGGTGTCGGGCTGCAGCCATAAGAAGTTAACTAGGTCTTTCCTTGCAGCACTGGACCACACGACTGGACAATAATCAAGATTAGACAAAACTAGAGCCTGCAGAACTTGCTTTTTGGAGGGTAGACCTCTACCAATCTTTGCAACCATTGAATCTATATGTTTTGACAATGACAGCTTACAATCTAAGGTAACGCCAAGTAATTTTGTCTCCTCAACTTGTTCAACAGCCACACCATTCATTATCAGATTCAGCTGAGGTCTAGCACTTAAGGAATGATTTGTACCAAATACAATGCTCTTAGTTTTAGATGTTCAGGACCAGTTTATTACTGGCCACCCATTCTAAAACAGACTGCAACTCTTTAAGGGTTTCAGTGACTTCATTAGCTGTGGTTTCTGATGCTTGTATGGTTGAATCATCAGCATACATGGACACACATCCTTGGTTTAATGCCAGTAGCAGGTCATTGGTAAAAATATAAAAGAGTAGAGGGCCTAGAGAGCTGCCCTGTGGTACACCACACTTTACATGTTTGACATTAGAGAAGCTTCCATTAAAGAAAACCCTTTGAGTTCTATTAGATAGATAGCTCTGAATCCACGATATGGCAGAGGTTGAAAAGCCATAACACATACGTTTTTTCAATAACAGGTTATGGTCAATAATATCAAAGACTGCACTGAAATCTAACAGTACAGCTCCCACAATCTTCTTATTATCAATTTCTTTCAACCAATCATCAGTCATTTGTGTCAGTGCAGCACATGTTGAGTGCCCTTCTCTATATGTCACGAATCCCGCTTCCTGAGTCTGGGTTTGCCTGTGTGTCTGTCCTGGAGTGTGTTTCAGGTGTCCTGGAACGCACCCTGTCTGGTTGCCGGGCGAATTAGCTTGTTGGGAGATTGATGTTCACCCGCACCTGTGTCCCATCAGTATTCTGCACACCTGTCCTGATCATCATCTCTCCCCTTCAAAAGCGCTGACCTGACTTCCATTCCCTGCCGGATCGTTAGCCATGAACAGTATGTTGTGCCATAGTATCAGACTCAAGTTGGATAGTATTTGTTTTGTTGTTTTTGTTTACGTATTGCTTGCCTTGAACTTACCTCCGTTTGTTTTGCCTTCAGTTACTCACCCGGATCATTCACCCCATTCCCGCCTGGTTGACGGAGGATTCCGCTACTCCATTGGATTCACCTATTTCCTCTCATCAATTCACCACCGCTGCCCGCTACGCCATCTGGATATATCTACCCTTTCACATTTAATTGTAAATAAATACTCACCTTCTTCCTACGCTCCTTGTCCTGGTCTGCTTCTGGGTTCGATCTTGAAAGAACGTGACAGAACGATCCGGCCAGTGATGAACCCAGCGGACCTGGACTCCGTTTGCCATGCAATCACCCAGCAGGAGAAGATGTTGGGACAACACAAGACGGCGCTACACGAGATAGCGGGTTCGATCCGAAACTTATCGGATAGATTAACGAGTATCCAGGATCAGCTCAGGTTGCCGGTGGATCATCTACCACCTGTTTCACCCATATCACCTGCCGATTCGGGAGCGGGTTCCTTCCGTGAGCCCAAGGTTCCGACACCGGATAAGTACGAGGGAGATCTGGGAGGATGCCGTTCATTTCTTTTGCAATGTGGGTTAGTTTTTGATCTGCAGCCCTACTCTTACGCCACAGATAAGGCTAGGATAGCTTTTGTTATTGAGCTGCTGCGTGGTAGAGCTCTTGAATGGGCTTCAGCTGTTTGGGAACGACGGGACACCTGCATGACGTCATACCAGGGGTTCACGGCAGAGATGAGAAAGCTTTTTGACCATCCAGTCCGAGGTAAGGACGCAGCTAAACGTTTGTTCTCTCTTCGCCAAGGAACTCTCAGTGTGGCAGACTTTGTGATAGAATTCAGGACATTGGCTGTGGAGAGTGGTTGGAATGAGGAATCACTACAAGCGGTTTTTTACCAGGGGTTGTCGGAGCAACTCAAGGACGAGCTGATCTCCTATCCAGAGCCTAGTGACCTAGATAGTTTGGTCACCTTAGCTATCCGGGTAGATAATAGAGTCCGAGAGAGAAGGAGGGAGAAGAAGTGTGGTAGTTCGGGACATTACATCTCCGTTTTTCCTCAGCGCCCGTTAAACTGCTCGGCTCGTTAAGTTTGGGAGGTTTGTTAGCGAGCCAGTTTCAACCTCTTAAGAGTCCTGTCAGACCTCGTTTCCCTGCTACCCTCATAAATAAGGATCAGAGTTTAGCGATTAACGCTTTCATCGATTCAGGTGCCGATGACAGCTTCATTGATGCCGACTTAGTGGAACAGCTGGGGCTTTCCAAGGAGCAATTACCGGAAGCCATTGAAGCAACCACTCTGAACGGCAGTGTTCTGGCACGGATCACTATGAGGACTGAACCGGTTAAGATGTTGTTGTCGGGGAATCATTCAGAGGTTATTTCTTTTTTCATTTTGCCTTCCCCCCATGTACCTCTGGTTCTTGGATACCCCTGGCTAAAGGAACACAATCCCTCGTTCGATTGGGTGACTGGAAAGGTAACTAGTTGGAGCATTGAGTGCCATGCTAACTGCCTCAGGACTGCCTGTTCTCATGCTGTCCCCAGTCGGGTCTTTGAGTCTGCTTCTCCTGATTTGTCCCTGGTTCCTGAAACATATCACGAGTTGGGTGAAGTGTTCAGTAAGCAGAAAGCTCAGTCACTTCCTCCCCACCGACCTTATGATTGTACAATTAAGCTGTTCCCTGGAGCTGCCTTTCCCAAGGGGCGGTTATACAGTATTTCTCGACCTGAGCGGGAAGCCCTGGAAACCTACATAAAGGAGTCTCTTGCTGCAGGTCTCATTCGTCCCTCGTCATCACCCCTGGGAGCTGGATTTTTTTTTGTGAGTAAGAAGGATGGCTCTCTTCGACCGTGTATTGATTATCGGGGGTTGAATGATATTACGGTCAAGAACAAGTACCCCTTGCCCTTGATGAGCTCCGCTTTCGATTCTTTACAGGGTGCTACTGTGTTTACGAAGCTTGATCTACGCAATGCGTATCATCTGGTTCGGATCAAGGAGGGGGACGAGTGGTTGACTGGATTCAATACACCTATGGGACATTTCGAGTACCTGGTGATGCCGTTTGGACTTTCCAACGCTCCAGCAGTGTTCCAATGTTTGGTGAATGACGTGCTGAGGGATATGATCGGTCTGTTTGTGTTCGTTTACCTGGATGACATCCTGATTTTCTCCAAGGAGCTTTCCAGCCACATCCAGCATGTTAAGCAGGTCCTGCAGCGGTTATTGGAGAACCGTCTGTTTGTGAAGGCAGAGAAGTGTGATTTTCACGCCCACACTACATCCTTTCTCGGGTACATCATCTCCAGGGGAGAGATCAAGATGGACCAAGAGAAGGTTCGGGCGGTTCGGGATTGGGTCCAGCCCGGTACGAGATTGCAGCTCCAGAGATTCCTGGGGTTTGCGAACTTCTATCGGAGGTTTATCCGTGATTACAGCCGGGTGGCCGCCCCATTAACTGCTCTGACGTCTTGCACCAGAAGGTTCTGTTGGACTCCTGAGGCAGACCGAGCATTTCTGGATTTGAAGAGTCGATTCACCAACGCCCCGATTCTCTCTCAACCTGACACTTCCCGTCAGTTTGTTGTTGAAGTGGACGCGTCTGATGTGGGGGTGGGCGCCATCCTGTCCCAGCGTAGCTCCACTGACGGTAAACTCCATCCCTGCGCTTTCTACTCTTGTCGTCTTTCTCCAGCTGAAAGAAACTACGATGTGGGTAACCGGGAGCTTCTCGCTGTGAAGCTTGCCTTGGATGAGTGGCGTCACTGGTTGGAGGGAGCGGAGCAACCGTTTGTGGTCTGGACTGACCACAAGAATCTGGCTTACGTGCAATCGGCTAAACGTCTCAACTCCCGTCAGGCCAGGTGGGCTTTGTTTTTTGGACGCTTCAATTTTTCCCTGACGTTCCGACCTGGGTCGAAGAACGGCAAGGCGGACGCCTTGTCCCGGATGTTCTCCAAGACGGAGGAGAGTGGGGCCAAGACTGAGACGATTCTTCCCCAGAATCTTGTCGTGGGAGCCGTTACATGGAGGATTGAGGAGGATGTGATGGCGGCCCTTCGGACGCAGCCCGGCCCTGGTAACGGTCCACCCGGTCGGTTGTTCGTGCCTGAGTCGGTCCGTTCTGCTGTTCTTCAGTGGTCCCACGCCAGCAAGATAGCTTGTCACCCTGGCGTTGCTCGGACTATGGCGCTACTGCGCAGACGATTTTGGTGGCCTGCCATGGGAGAAGATACCCGGAGGTTTGTTGCCGCATGTCCTGTTTGTGCTCAGAACAAAAGTACCAATCGGCCCAGCTCTGGGCTTCTTCACCCTCTACCTATTCCTCGGCGACCTTGGTCGCATCTGGCCCTGGATTTTGTCACGGGATTGCCCTCTTCTGTTGGGAACACGGTCATTCTGACCATTGTGGACAGATTCAGCAAGTTTGCTCATTTTGTTCCTCTCTCCAAGCTCCCATCGGCTACGGAGACGTCTGAGATCCTGGTTAGGGAGGTTTTCAGGGTCCACGGATTGCCCAGTGACATTGTTTCTGACCGTGGTCCTCAGTTTACCTCTGCTGTTTGGAGATCTTTCTGTTTGGCCATTGGAGCTACAGTCAGTCTCACTTCTGGATTTCATCCTCAATCTAATGGTCAGGCGGAGAGAGCCAACCAGAAGATGGAGTCCACGCTGCGTTGTCTTGTCTCTTCTGATCCTACCTCTTGGTCATCTCAATTACCCTGGGTCGAGTATGCCCATAATACCCTTCCGTCATCTGCCACTGGGATGTCCCCCTTCCAATGCCTGTACGGTTACCAACCTCCTTTGTTTCCTTCTCAGGAAAGGGATCTCTCGGTTCCCTCTGTCCAGACCCACATTCGTCGTTGCCACCGGACCTGGCATCGGGCCAGGAAGGCTCTCCTTAGAGTGTCTGACCGGTATCAGATCCAGGCGAATCGTCGCCGTATTCCTGCCCCAGCTTATACGGTCGGAGATAAGGTTTGGTTGGCTACACGGGATCTTCCTCTACGGACTGAGTCGAGAAAGTTGTCACCGAAGTTCATTGGTCCGTTTGTAGTGGAGAGAATCATTAATCTTGTTGTGGTTCGACTCAAGTTGCCTGCAACTCTTAGAGTACATCCCACCTTTCATGTCTCCTGCCTCAAGCCGGTTCACCTCAGTCCTCTGTTGCCCCCTCCTCCTCGTCCTCCTCCTCCTCGGATGATCGGAGGTGGTCCTGTCTACACGGTGCGCCGCATCATGGACTCCAGACGGCGGGGTCGAGGGTACCAGTATTTAGTGGATTGGGAAGGATATGGTCCAGAGGAGAGGAGTTGGATTCCTCGGCGTCAGATCCTGGATGACGACCTGCTTCGTGACTTCTACCGCCTCCACCCTGGCGCTCCAGGTAGTCCGCCCGGTGGCGTTCGTCGGAGGGGGGGTACTGTCACGAATCCCGCTTCCTGAGTCTGGGTTTGCCTGTGTGTCTGTCCTGGAGTGTGTTTCAGGTGTCCTGGAACGCACCCTGTCTGGTTGCCGGGCGAATTAGCTTGTTGGGAGATTGATGTTCACCCGCACCTGTGTCCCATCAGTATTCTGCACACCTGTCCTGATCATCATCTCTCCCCTTCAAAAGCTCTGACCTGACTTCCATTCCCTGCCGGATCGTTAGCCATGAACAGTATGTTGTGCCATAGTATCAGACTCAAGTTGGATAGTATTTGTTTTGTTGTTTTTGTTTACGTATTGCTTGCCTTGAACTTACCTCCGTTTGTTTTGCCTTCAGTTACTCACCCGGATCATTCACCCCATTCCCGCCTGGTTGACGGAGGATTCCGCTACTCCATTGGATTCACCTATTTCCTCTCATCAATTCACCACCGCTGCCCGCTACGCCATCTGGATATATCTACCCTTTCACATTTAATTGTAAATAAATACTCACCTTCTTCCTACGCTCCTTGTCCTGGTCTGCTTCTGGGTTCGATCTTGAAAGAACGTGACACTATAAGCATGCTGAAAGTCTGTTGATAATTTGTTTACAGAGAAAAAGCATTGTATTTGGTCAAACACCATTTATTCCAACAGTTTGCTAAGAGCTGGCAGCAAGCTGATAGGTCTGCTGTTAGAACCAGTAAAGGCCGCTTTACCTTGGGTAGCGGAGTTACTTTGGCTTCCCTCCAGGCCTGAGGAAAAATACTTTCCTCTAGGCTCAGATTAAAGATATGACACTAACTAACACCACACTAACTTTACAAAATTCAAACTTGCTTTTCATTCATTATTTGTTTTTTTATGCATGAAAATAATTGCTCACTGTTTTTCGTGGGCATTTCCTCCCTAAGTTTGCCAACTTTGCCAAATTAAGTAATAATTAAAGTAATTGACAACATCAAATGGTTTTGTGATGAATAAGCCATCTGATTGGATGAACGATGGACACCTGGGAGCCAGAAATCTTTCTGATTGAGAGGGGGTCAAATACTTATTTCCCTCATTAAAATGCAAATCAATTTATAAATTTTTTGACATGCGTTTTTCTGGATTTTTTTGTAGTTATTCTGTCTCTCACTGTTCAAATAAACCTGCCATTAAAATTATAGACTGATCATTTCTTTGTCACTGGGCAAACGTACAAAATCAGCAGGGGATCAAATACTTTTTTCCCTCACTGTACATTGGCGCGTTATGTTCAGTAGTTACAAAACATCCGGTGATTTTGCAGAGAGCATCAATTTACAGAAATACTCATAATAAACATTGCTAAAAGATACAACTGTTATGCATGGAATTTTAGATCCACTTCTCCTTAATCTGCAGCTGGCCCAGAACAAAGCGGCACGTCTTGCTCTTCATTGTAATCAGAGGGCTGATATAAATACTATGCATGCCAGTCTCTCTTGGATAAGAGTTGAGGAGAGACTGACTGCATCACTTCTTCTTTTTATAAGAAACATTAATGTGTTTAAAATCCCAAATAATTTGCATAGTCAACTTACACACAGCACTGACACACACACTTACCCCACCAGACATGCCACCAGGGGTCTTTTCACAGTCCCCAAATCCAGAACAAATTCAATAAAGCATACAGTATTATATAGAGCCCTTATTGCATGGAACTCTGTTCCATCTCATATGGCTCAAATAAACAGCAAACCTGGTTTCAGAAAACAGATAAAGCAACACCTCGCGGCACAAAGCCTCTCCCCTATTTGACCCAGATAGTTTGTGTGTATGTATTGATATGTAGGCTACATCTGTCTTTTACAAAATGTATGTAGTTCTGTCCTTGAACTGTTCTTGTCTATTGATGTTCTGTATTATGTTTTGTGTTTTGTGTGGACCCCAGGAAGAGTAGCTGCTGCTTCTGCAACAGGATCCTACTAAAATACCAACTACCAAATGGAAACACCCTGAGCTCAATTTCGAGTGTCATTGCAAAGGGTCTCTGAATACTTTTGCAAATAAGGTATATCTGTTTTATTTTTATTTTTTTAATACATTTGCAAAAATGTCTAAAAACCTGTTTTCGCTTTGTCATTACGGGCTATTATGCGTAGATTACTGAGGACATTTTTTATTAATCCATTTTAGAATAAGGCTGTAACGTAACAAAATGTGGAAAAGGTCAAGGGGTCTGAATACTTTCCGAAGCCACTATAGTTGTTCTGATGTAGTTACTGTACTATATATCTAGAGAATATCAGGTAGTTGTTCTGATGTAGTTACTGTACTATATATCAGGTAGTTGTTCTGATGTAGTAACTGTACTATATATCAGGTAGTTGTTCTGATGTAGTTACTGTACTATATATCAGGTAGTTGTTCTGATGTAGTTACTGTACTATATATCAGGTAGTTGTTCTGATGTAGTTACTGTACTATATATCAGGTAGTTGTTCTGATGTAGTTACTGTACTATATATCTAGAGAATATCAGGTAGTTGTTCTGATGTAGTAACTGTACTATATATCAGGTAGTTGTTCTGATGTAGTTACTGTACTATATATCTAGAGAATATCAGGTAGTTGTTCTGATGTAGTTACTGTACTATATATCAGGTAGTTGTTCTGATGTAGTAACTGTACTATATATCAGGTAGTTGTTCTGATGTAGTTACTGTACTATATATCAGGTAGTTGTTCTGATGTAGTTACTGTACTATATATCAGGTAGTTGTTCTGATGTAGTTACTGTACTATATATCAGGTAGTTGTTCTGATGTAGTTACTGTACTATATATCTAGAGAATATCAGGTAGTTGTTCTGATGTAGTAACTGTACTATATATCAGGTAGTTGTTCTGATGTAGTTACTGTACTATATATCTAGAGAATATCAGGTAGTTGTTCTGATGTAGTTACTGTACTATATATCAGGTAGTTGTTCTGATGTAGTAACTGTGCTATATATCAGGTAGTTGTTCTGATGTAGTTACTGTACTATATATCAGGTAGTTGTTCTGATGTAGTAACTGTACTATATATCTAGAGAATATCAGGTAGTTGTTCTGATGTAGTTACTGTACTATATATCAGGTAGTTGTTCTGATGTAGTTACTGTACTATATATCTAGAGAATATCAGGTAGTTGTTCTGCTGTAGTTACTGTACTATATATCAGGTAGTTGTTCTGATGTAGTAACTGTACTATATATCTAGAGAATATCAGGTAGTTGTTCTGATGTAGTAACTGTACTATATATCAGGTAGTTGTTCTGATGTAGTTACTGTACTATATATCAGGTAGTTGTTCTGATGTAGTAACTGTACTATATATCAGGTAGTTGTTCTGATGTAGTTACTGTACTATATATCTAGAGAATATCAGGTAGTTGTTCTGATGTAGTAACTGTACTATATATCTAGAGAATATCAGGTAGTTGTTCTGATGTAGTTACTGTACTATATATCAGGTAGTTGTTCTGATGTAGTTATTGTACTATATATCTAGAGAATATCAGGTAGTTGTTCTGATGTAGTTACTGTACTATATATCTAGAGAATATCAGGTAGTTGTTCTGATGTAGTTACTGTACTATATATCAGGTAGTTGTTCTGATGTAGTTACTGTACTATATATCTAGAGAATATCAGGTAGTTGTTCTGATGTAGTTACTGTACTATATATCTAGAGAATATCAGGTAGTTGTTCTGATGTAGTAACTGTACTATATATCAGGTAGTTGTTCTGATGTAGTAACTGTACTATATATCAGGTAGTTGTTCTGATGTAGTTACTGTACTATATATCAGGTAGTTGTTCTGATGTAGTTACTGTACTATATATCAGGTAGTTGTTCTGATGTAGTTACTGTACTATATATCAGGTAGTTGTTCTGATGTAGTTACTGTACTATATATCTAGAGAATATCAGGTAGTTGTTCTGATGTAGTAACTGTACTATATATCAGGTAGTTGTTCTGATGTAGTTACTGTACTATATATCTAGAGAATATCAGGTAGTTGTTCTGATGTAGTTACTGTACTATATATCAGGTAGTTGTTCTGATGTAGTAACTGTACTATATATCAGGTAGTTGTTCTGATGTAGTTACTGTACTATATATCTAGAGAATATCAGGTAGTTGTTCTGATGTAGTAACTGTACTATATATCTAGAGAATATCAGGTAGTTGTTCTGATGTAGTTACTGTACTATATATCAGGTAGTTGTTCTGATGTAGTAACTGTACTATATATCAGGTAGTTGTTCTGATGTAGTAACTGTACTATATATCAGGTAGTTGTTCTGATGTAGTTACTGTACTATATATCAGGTAGTTGTTCTGATGTAGTTACTGTACTATATATCTAGAGAATATCAGGTAGTTGTTCTGATGTAGTAACTGTACTATATATCTAGAGAATATCAGGTAGTTGTTCTGATGTAGTAACTGTACTATATATCAGGTAGTTGTTCTGATGTAGTTACTGTACTATATATCTAGAGAATATCAGGTAGTTGTTCTGATGTAGTAACTGTACTATATATCAGGTAGTTGTTCTGATGTAGTTACTGTACTATATATCTAGAGAATATCAGGTAGTTGTTCTGCTGTAGTAACTGTACTATATATCAGGTAGTTGTTCTGATGTAGTTACTGTACTATATATCAGGTAGTTGTTCTGATGTAGTTACTGTACTATATATCAGGTAGTTGTTCTGATGTAGTTACTGTACTATATATCAGGTAGTTGTTCTGATGTAGTTACTGTACTATATATCAGGTAGTTGTTCTGATGTAGTTACTGTACTATATATCTAGAGAATATCAGGTAGTTGTTCTGATGTAGTAACTGTACTATATATCAGGTAGTTGTTCGGATGTAGTAACTGTACTATATATCTAGAGAATATCAGGTAGTTGTTCTGCTGTAGTTACTGTACTATATATCTAGAGAATATCAGGTAGTTGTTCTGATGTAGTTACTGTACTATATATCAGGTAGTTGTTCTGATGTAGTTACTGTACTATATATCAGGTAGTTGTTCTGATGTAGTTACTGTACTATATATCTAGAGAATATCAGGTAGTTGTTCTGCTGTAGTAACTGTACTATATATCAGGTAGTTGTTCTGATGTAGTAACTGTACTATATATCTAGAGAATATCAGGTAGTTGTTCTGATGTAGTTACTGTACTATATATCAGGTAGTTGTTCTGATGTAGTTACTGTACTATATATCTAGAGAATATCAGGTAGTTGTTCTGATGTAGTTACTGTACTATATATCAGGTAGTTGTTCTGATGTAGTTACTGTACTATATATCTAGAGAATATCAGGTAGTTGTTCTGATGTAGTAACTGTACTATATATCTAGAGAATATCAGGTAGTTGTTCTGATGTAGTTACTGTACTATATATCAGGTAGTTGTTCTGATGTAGTTACTGTACTATATATCTAGAGAATATCAGGTAGTTGTTCTGATGTAGTTACTGTACTATATATCTAGAGAATATCAGGTAGTTGTTCTGATGTAGTTACTGTACTATATATCAGGTAGTTGTTCTGATGTAGTTACTGTACTATATATCAGGTAGTTGTTCTGATGTAGTTACTGTACTATATATCAGGTAGTTGTTCTGATGTAGTTACTGTACTATATATCAGGTAGTTGTTCTGATGTAGTTACTGTACTATATATCTAGAGAATATCAGGTAGTTGTTCTGATGTAGTAACTGTACTATATATCTAGAGAATATCAGGTAGTTGTTCTGATGTAGTTACTGTACTATATATCAGGTAGTTGTTCTGATGTAGTTACTGTACTATATATCTAGAGAATATCAGGTAGTTGTTCTGATGTAGTAACTGTACTATATATCAGGTAGTTGTTCTGATGTAGTTACTGTACTATATATCAGGTAGTTGTTCTGATGTAGTTACTGTACTATATATCAGGTAGTTGTTCTGATGTAGTAACTGTACTATATATCAGGTAGTTGTTCTGATGTAGTTACTGTACTATATATCAGGTAGTTGTTCTGATGTAGTTACTGTAGCTATATATCTAGAGAATATCAGGTAGTTGTTCTGATGTAGTAACTGTACTATATATCTAGAGAATATCAGGTAGTTGTTCTGATGTAGTAACTGTACTATATATCAGGTAGTTGTTCTGATGTAGTTACTGTACTATATATCAGGTAGTTGTTCTGATGTAGTTACTGTACTATATATCAGGTAGTTGTTCTGATGTAGTTACTGTACTATATATCTAGAGAATATCAGGTAGTTGTTCTGATGTAGTTACTGTACTATATATCTAGAGAATATCAGGTAGTTGTTCTGATGTAGTTACTGTACTATATATCTAGAGAATATCAGGTAGTTGTTCTGATGTAGTAACTGTACTATATATCAGGTAGTTGTTCTGATGTAGTAACTGTACTATATATCTAGAGAATATCAGGTAGTTGTTCTGATGTAGTAACTGTACTATATATCAGGTAGTTGTTCTGATGTAGTTACTGTACTATATATCTAGAGAATATCAGGTAGTTGTTCTGATGTAGTAACTGGTACTATAGATCAGTAGTTAGTTTCTGATGTAGTTACTGTACTGTATATCTAGAGAATATCAGGTAGTTGTTCTGATGTCAGTTACTGATACTATCTATCTAGAGAATAATCAGGTAGTTGTTCTGATGTAGTTACTGTACTATAGTATCTAGAGAATTATCAGGTAGTCTGTTTCTGATGTAGTAACGGTAAAGTATATATCAGGTTAGTTGTTCTGATGTAGTTACTGTACTAGATATCTAGAGAATATCAGGTAGTTGTTCTGATGTAGTTTACTGTACTATATATCAGGTAGTTGTTGCTGATGTAGTTACTGTACTATATATCAGGTAGTTGTTTCTGATGTATACTGTAGCTAATATATCTACGAGAATAGTCAGGTAGTTAGTTCTGATGTAGTCAACTGTACTATATATCTAGAGAATATCAGGTAGTTGTTCTGCTGTAGTAAATGTACTATATATCAGGTAGTTTGTTTCTGATGTAGGTAACTGCTACTATATATCTAGAGAATATCAGGTAGTTGTTCTGATGTTAGTTTCCTGTACCTATATTATCAGGTAGTTGTTCTGATATGTAGTAACTGTACACTATATATCTAGAGAATATCAGGTAGTTGTTCTGATGTAGTTACTGTACTATATATTCAGTAGTTGTTCTGATGTAGTTACTGTACTATATATCTAGGAATAATCGGTAGTTGTTCTGATGTAGTTACTGTACTATATATAGTTAGTGTTATGAGTAGTAACTGTACTATATATCAGGTAGTTGTTCTGATGTAGTTACTGTAATATATAGAGGTAGTTGTTATGATGTAGTAACTTAATATAATCAGGTAGTTGTTCTGATGTAGTACTGTACTATATATCTAGGAATATCAGGTAGTTGTTCTGATGTATTTACTGTACTATATATCGGTAGTTGTTCTGATGTATTACGTACTATATTCAGGTAGTTGTTCTGATGTAGTACTGTATATATATCAGTAGTGTTCTGATGTAGTTACTGTACTATATTATCAGGTATGTGTTCTGATGGTAGTTAACTGTACTATATTATCAGGTAGTTGTTTGATGTAGTCACTGTACTATATATCAGGTAGTTGTCTGATGTAGTTACTGTATATATATCTAGAGGAATATAGTAGTTGTTCTGATGTAGTAACTGTACTATTATCAGGTAGTTGTTCTGATGTAGTTACTGTACTATATATCTAGAGAATATCAGGTAGTTTCTGATGTAGTAACTGTACTATATATCAGGTAGTTGTTCTGATGTAGTTACTGTACTATATATCTAGAGAATATCAGGTAGTTGTTCTGATGTAGTTACTGTACTATATATCTAGAGAATATCAGGTAGTTGTTCTGATGTAGTTACTGTACTATATATCTAGAGAATATCAGGTAGTTGTTTCTGATGTAGTAACTGTACTATATATCAGGTAGTTGTTCTGATGTAGTTACTGTACTATATATCTAGAGATATCAGGTAGTTGTTCTGATGTAGTTACTGTACTATATATCAGGTAGTTGTTCTGATGTAGTTACTGTACTATATATCAGGTAGTTGTTCTGATGTAGTAACTGTACTATATATCTAGAGAATATCAGGTAGTATTGTTCTGATGTAGTAACTGTACTATATATCTAGAGAAATAAATCAGGTAGTTGTTCTGCTGTAGTAACATGTACTAGTAATTCAGGTAGTTGTTCTGATGTAAGTAACTGTACTATAGTATCAGAGAATATCAGGTAGTTGTTCTGATGTATTACTGGACTAGATATCTATATAGCAGGTAGTTGTTCTGATGTAGGTACTGTACTATATTCTAGAGAATATCAGGTAGTTGTTCTGCTGTAGTACTGTACTATATATCTAGAGAATATCAGGTAGTTGTTCTGATGTAGTAACTGTTACTATATATCAGGTAGTTGTTCTGATGTAGTTACTGTACTATATATCAGGTAGTTGTTCTGATGTAGTTACTGTACTAATATATCAGGTAGTTGTTCTGATGTAGTTACTGTACTATATATCAGGTAGTTGTTCTGATGTAGTTACTGTACTATATATCAGGTAGTTGTTCTGATGTAGTTACTGTACTATATAATCAGGTAGTTGTTTCTGATGTAGTTTACTGTACTATATATCAGGTAGTTGTTCTGATGTAGTTACTGTACTATATATCAGGTAGTTGTTCGGATGTAGTAACTGTACTATATATCTAGAGAATATCAGGTAGTTGTTCTGCTGTAGTTACTGTACTATATATCAGGTAGTTGTTCTGATGTAGTAACTGTACTATATATCTAGAGAATATCAGGTAGTTGTTCTGATGTATTTACTGTACTATATATCAGGTAGTTGTTCTGATGTAGTTACTGTACTATATATCTAGAGAATATCAGGTA
>NW_024058994.1:0-43051 GCF_016432855.1 Salvelinus namaycush
ATCACAGCTATAAGGTTTCTCTCCTGTGTGTGTTCTCTGGTGTTGAGTCAGATGGCTAGATCGACCAAAATTTCCCACATTGATCACAGCTATAAGATTTCTCTCCTGTGTGTGTTCTCTGATGAATTTTAATGCCTGATGAGGTGAATCTCTTCCCACAGTCAGAGCGCAGTGAGTTCTCCTCCCTGTGGATCTCTGCTGGTGTTTATTGAGGTGTTCTGATCTGGAGAGACTCTTCTCTGCCTCTTCAGCATCTTGAAATTGTTGAGGCTCCCCAGATGATCCACAATAGTGAAGTATCTCTCCTGTGTGAACAACAAAGTCAGACAGATGATTAAAGGCCCACAACAGCGGAAATCCATTGTAAAAGGTAATGCTATAAAAAAAAATAAAAAAAAAAATAAAAATAAAAAAAGCCTAAAAAATAAAGGAGAGCCACTCAAAGTTATTTGGTCTTAAATGAGCAACAAGTTATATTTTTGTTGTTTTAGTAGTAACATCAACAACAAAGTCAGACAGATGATTAAAGGCCCACAACAGCAGAAATCCATTGTAAAAAAGTGATGCCAAAAGGAGCTCAGATGCAAACATTTAATTACCAACGTTTCGACAGCCAAGCTGTCTTCATCTGGGTATAATCGAAGCGTAACCATGATGTTGTACAACAATTGACGTCTGTAATGAATGTTAAAGTTATTTGACAATTGTATTAAAATGAGCAACAATAATCATATTGTCTTGTTTTCACATTAGTAGTAACATCGATCATTGTAGGCTAGAAATAAGTTATTCATGTTGTTGAAACTCTAAGCAGTGTGCCAGACGACTTTTGGTCTCCAATATAGGCCCCTTTCTGTGTTTAATAAAATTGCGGCACGAGGGCAAAGCACCTACAATTTGATTGTAGAAACTCCTCCCTGCTAATGAGAAAACCCGAAAGTTATGGATGTAGTATATCTGGTAATGAGGAAACCGCTAGTTATGGATGTAGTATATCTGGTAATGAGGAAACCACTAGTTATGGATGTAGTATATCTGGTAATGAGGAAACCACTAGTTATGGATGTAGTATATCTGGTAATGAGGAAACCACTAGTTATGGACGTAGTATATCTGGTAATGAGGAAACCACTAGTTATGGATGTAGTATATCTGGTAATGAGGAAACCACTAGTTATGGATGTAGTATATCTGCTAATGAGGAAACCACTAGTTATGGATGTAGTATATCTGGTAATGAGGAAACCGCTAGTTATGGATGTAGTATACACTAGTTATGGATGTAGTATATCTGGTAATGAGGAAACCACTAGTTATGGATGTAGTATATCTGGTAATGAGGAAACCACTAGTTATGGATGTAGTATATCTGGTAATGAGGAAACCACTAGTTATGGATGTAGTATATCTGGTAATGAGGAAACCACTAGTTATGGATGTAGTATATCTGGTAATGAGGAAACCACTAGTTATGGACGTAGTATATCTGCCCTGGAGCCAAAAATGGTGAGCAAAGATTTTAGTTTTTCACAATGTATTCTGAATGTGAATGGGGTTAAAACTCAGGGAGTAACCTCCAATTCCAGGTTGCTTATGAGTACATTTCACACTACTTTGGATTATAATTGTAAGGCTTGTTTGAATGTCCTGCTTAATATAATGTTTGTGTCATCATCACAAATCAACCGCTTTGTATTTAAAAAACACTTCAACCAGTAAAATGCTCTTTGTCTAGCTTTTCCATCAACCTGACAATGAGATTTTGTACGCAGTTTGTCAAATTGGCCCGTAACTTCACCTAACAACAAATATACCTGTAATGAACAAAGAAGCACTTTGGTTGTTATTGCATGACATACATAGTGTACTCTAGGACCCATAACAACAACATAGACCTACTGTAGGACCCATAACTTCACCTAACATAGACCTATTGTAGGACACATAACAATAGCATAGACCCTACCGTAGGACCCATAACTTTACCTAACAACAACATAGACCTACTGTCGGACCCATAACATTACCAAACTACAAATAAAGGAAAATAGCTCTGTGTATTGTACAATAGCCTATCCATCAAGGGAACAGTTCTCTACACATTATGAGCAAAGTATCTCTGTGTCCAAACAGACTAACGAGACTCTACGGTAAATCAAGCAGACAATAACATTATAAACATCAATTTGTTAGGGATGTTGGATCCAACGTGGAGCACGGCATAACTGTCTTTACCAGAGTAATGAATGAAGAAGCACTTTGGTTGTTGTTGCATGTCGTGATGTTTGTCATGTGACTGGAATTCAGAAAATGATTTCCTGGATCAGCTGATGATAGTTGAACATGTGACTGTAACTAAACAGCTACAGTATTAAGAATGATGTGTAATTATTGAAGAACCACGTTAATGACAGTATCCATTTGGGTGTTGTCAATAAAGTTACAATTATTATTATTTAATTTATTTCAGCTTTATTTAACCAGGTAGGCCAGTTGAGAACAAGTTCTCATTTACAACTGCGACCTGGCCAAGATAAAGCAAAGCAGTGCGACAAAAACAACACAGAGTTACACGTGGGATAAACAAACGTACAGTCAATAACACAATAGAAAAATCTTTATACAGTGTGTGCAAATGGAGTACGGAGGTAAGGCAATAAATAGGCCATAGTAGCGAAGTAATTACAATTTAGCAAATTAACACTGGAGTGATAGATGTGCAAGAAGAAATTCTGGGGTGCAAAAGAGCAAAAAAAGTAAATAAAAACATGGGATGAGGTAGGTAGTTGGATGGGCTATTTACAGATGGGCTGTGTACAGCTGCAGCGATCGGTGAGCTGCTCAGATAGCTGATGCTTAAAGTTAGTGAGGGAGATAGAAGTCTCCAACTTCAGCGATTTTTGCAATTCGTTCCAGTCATTGGCAGCAGAGAACTGGAAGGAAAGGTGGCCAAAGAGGTGTTGGCTTTGGGGATGACCAGTGAGATATACCTCCTGGAGCGCGTGCTATGGGTGGGCGTTGCTATGGTGACCAGTGAGCTGAGTTAAGGCAGCCCAGCAAAGACTTATAGATGACCTGGAGCCAGTTGGTTTGGCGACGAATATGTAGCGAGGGCCAGCCGACTAGAGCATACAGGTCTCAGTGGTGGGTGGTATAATGGGGCTTTGGTGACAAAACGGATGGCACTGTGATTTACTGGATGCAGTCTAAGGTAGTTTTACTTGCGTTTAACTTCTTATGGCTGCAAGGGGCAGCATTGAGTAACCTGGAAAGAGGTGGCCATTTCAAACGGCCTCCTACTCAATTCTTGCTCGTACAATATGCATATTATCATTACTATTGGATAGAAAACACTCTCTAGTTTCTTAAACCGTTTGAATTATTTCTCTAAGTGAACCAGAACTCTTTCTGCAGCCCATTTCCTATCCGGAAGTGAGATTTCCAAAAGCGAGCTCTTTTTTCAAGAGCTTATCTATAAAAGGGCATGTCACTTGGGACTCTAGAAACACGTCATACACCTTCCCTTGGGTGTCATGCGGAAGTGAGAGCAGAAATGACTTGAATATCTCGTTCTGGGATTGAATACATCATCTTGGAGTGAGAGGTCCGCCATTATTTTTTTTTTCGAAGGCGCAAAGTTGGACCTGGAATTGCCTCCTGGAAAACTGTCGTTATAGGTGAATATGATCTCCGGCTTCGATTTTATTTGATACATGTCACAATATCATCCTAAAGTATGTTTTTTCAATATAGTTTAATTATATTATTGACATTTATTCGGGACTTTAGACGTGATGCGTTGGAAGAATTTGTTCAAGAAGGAGAGGTTAGCGCCGCACGGCCAGTGTGCTTGCTAATTCAAGAGGGAAATAGTTCGTTCTGGATCCAAACAAAGACGGTTCTGGACAATGGACCCCTTTACAACATTCTGATGGAAGATCAACAAAGATAAGGACCCAATTTGGGATGCTATTTCATATATCTGTCGAACTGTGCTATCGCTACCGATTACTTGGAATCAATGCTGTTGTGTGTTAGCTATTGCAGTAAGCTAATATAACGATATATTGTGTTTTCGCTGTAAAACACTTAAAAAAATCGGAAATATTGTCTGTATTCACAAGATCTTTGTCTTTCATTTTGCTATACACCATATATTTTTCTGAAATGTTTTATGATGAGTAATTAGGTAGTTGACGTTGGTGTCTGTATTTACTCTGGCTACTCCCGTGCTATTTCTGACTGTAGCTATGATGGTAGCATCAATGTAAAACTGATTTATAGCTCAAATATGCACAATTTTCAAACAAAACATAGATTAATTGTGTAACATGTTATAGGACTGTCATCTGAGGAAGTTTTTTCTAGGTTTGTTTGGTTGGATCTTGGTTAGTTAGGTTGGCTTTGTGCATGCTACCTGTGCTGTGAAAAATGTCTGTCCTCTTTTGTATTTGGTGGTGAACTAACATAAATATACGTGGTGTTTTTGCTGTAAAACATTTTAAAAATCGGACACGTTGGCTGGATTCACAAGATGTTTATCTTTCAAATGCTGTATTGGACTTGTTAATGTGTGAAAGTTAAATATTAAAAAAAAATAGATTTTGAATTTCGCGCCCTGCAATTGAGCTGGATGTTGTCATAAGTGTACCGATGTCGGGCCAGCCAGTCTAACAGGTTTTAAGAGCAGTTGGAGGCCACAGAAGGAGTGTTATATGGCATTGAAGCTCGTTTGGAGGTTTGTTAACACAGTGTCCAAAGAAGGGTCAGATGTATACGGAATAGCCCGAGAATTGAACCCTGTGGCACCCCCATAGGGACTGCCAAAGGTCCGGACAACAGGCCCTCCGATTTGACACACTGAACTCTATCAGAGAAGTAGTTGGTGAACCAGGTGAGGCAGTCATTTGAGAAACCAACCATTAATCTACACACAATATGATCCTCACTCATCTACACACAATAGAATCCTCATTCATCTACACACAATAGAATCCTCATTAATCTACACACAATAGAATCCTCATTAATCTACACACAATAGAATCCTCATTAATCTACACACAATAGAATCCTCATTAATCTACACACAATAGAATCCTCAATAATCTACACACAATAGAATCCTCAATAATTAACACAAATGTGAAAACAGGTTAAAAAAAACTAAAATACTTCGTTTTTTTCTGATGGTTAGGCTATCTTGTTTCAGAGGGGTGACATCAATAGCCCATAATGACAAAGTGAAAACAGGTAAAAAACAGAAATACCTTATTTACGTAAGTATTCAGACCCTTTGCTATGAGACTCGAAATTGCTTTCAGGTGCATCTTGTTTCCATTAATCATCCTTGAGATGTATCTACAACTTGTTCAGAGTCCACCTGTGGTAAATTCAATTGATTGGATATGATTTGGAAGGCACACACCTGTTTATATAAGGTCCCAGAGTTGACAGAGCATGTCAGAGAAAAAACAAGCAATGAGGTCGAAGGAATTGTCCGTAGAGCTCCAAGACAGGAGTGTGTCGAGGCATAGATCTGGGGAAAGGTTCCCAAGAA
Source organism: Salvelinus namaycush (assembly GCF_016432855.1). Classification (NCBI taxonomy): domain Eukaryota; kingdom Metazoa; phylum Chordata; class Actinopteri; order Salmoniformes; family Salmonidae; genus Salvelinus; species Salvelinus namaycush. The sequence goes on from NW_024058994.1 coordinate 5,561, forward strand.
CACAGTGGCCTCCATCATTCATAAATGGAATACTCTTCCTAGAGCTCGTCACCCGGCCAAACTGAGCGATTGGGGGAGAAGGGCCTTGGTCAGGGAGGTGACCAAAAACCTGATGGTCACTCTGACAGAGCTGCAAAGTTCCTCTGTGGAGATGTGAGAACCTTCCAGAAGGACAACCATCTCTGCAGCACTCCACCAATCAGACATTTCTGGGATAGTGGCCAGATGGAAACCACTCCTCAGTAAAAGGCACATGACAGACCACTTGGAGTTTGACAAAAGGCACCTTAACGACTCAGACCATGAGAAACAAGATTCTCTGGTCTGATGAAACCAAGATGGAACTCTTTGGCCTGAATGCCAAGAGTCATGTCTGGAGGAAACCTGGCACCATCCCTACGGTGAAGCATAGTGGTGGCAGCATCATGCTGTGGGATGTTTTTCAGCAGCAGGGACTGGGAGACTAGTCAGGATGGAGGGAAATATTAACGGAGCAAAGTGCAGAGAGATCCTTGATGAAAGACCTGCTCCAGAGCGCTCAGGACCTCAGACTGGGGCAAAGGTTCGCCATCCAATAGGACAACGACCTTAAGCACACAGCCAAGACAACGCAGGAGTGGCTTCTGTAGAAGTCTCTAAATGTTCTTGAGTGACATAGCCAGAGCCCGGACTTGAGCCCGATCTAACATCTCTGGAGAGACGTGAAAATACCTGTGCAGTGATGTTCCCCATCCAACCTGACAGAGCTTGAGAGGATCTGCAGAGAAGGATGGGAAAAACTCCCCAAATGCAGGTGTGCCAAATAAATTAGCTAAATGAAAGAGGAAAAACTATTTTTTTATCAATTTTAGAATAAGGCTTTAAAGTAACAAAAAGTGGAAAAAGTCAAGAAGTCTGAATACTTTCCCGAATGCCCTGTATACAGCACCACCTCCCCCATAAGCATTCCTGTCTTTTCTGTAGATGTTATATCTCTGTATTGCTACTGCTGGATCAAAGGAATTATCTCAGTGAGTTTCAGAGATGAACAGTACAGTGCATTCCAAATTCAATAGGCAGACAAGTTAACAAAAACGTTTTCAAATAAAAGCTATTCCAGAAAATGTCAAAGCGTATTTAACGCCCGTCCAAGAGACTGTCGACCAATCGCGCTCACATTGTCATGCTGTGACACGCAGTTCCTAATTCTCACGAAAATCTAACTAAAAAATCTATCTAACATCTAATCTATCTTCAAAATCTTTTTAAAGTCAGGGTATAAGTCGAGAAACATGCCTATTTTCCTTGAAAATACGTAATGGTACGATTGCAAAGCTATACGATATTACAGAGAACAAGTTAAATATCTCTAATTATCTCTGAAAATATTTGTATTGTTGTGCTTCTTGTTCACGGAGGGTAATTAATGCCAATGTACTTTTCTTTACTTTCAATTTGTATTAACAGCTTAGTTTCCGATATCCTAATTTCTTAAAGTATTTCTGGTGATAGCAGGTGATAGTGATACACAAGCTAGGTCTATTTGAAACATTGCCATTCCATGGCAGCATTTACCAGCCACCAGGTTCAGAAGATTTAAAACCCACGTAAAATATATTTAAAACCCAATTCTATTTTTGTCCAAAGTTAAGATATAAATTATTCAAAACGGAACATAATTTATGCTGGTTATTATTTTAGGCTATTTTAGTTTTGGAGTCAAACAGGTTTGTTATTTTATTTCAGTTTACTAAACAGTTTTCCCCTAATTACTGTTTCTATATTAAGCATGGAGGTTCCCCTATCAACCAGTCAAGGTACTGGTGACAAAGCAGGACAGATGGGACAGACGGAACCCTTCTGTGGTAACAGACAGAGGCGATTTGTAATCAAATCTAATTCCCAGGAATGGGGTTCATATGAACCACAGAGACTGTGTGTGGGATAATAACATGGCCCTGTCCAACCCTGCTTGTTCCCTCGACTCCACTACCAACCACCAATCTCCAACAGGGCCCTTAACCTGTATCACTAGACACCTCATAGTGAGCTACAGGTAGGAATCAGCAATGAATCCCAATAATGAGACACCTCTGGGGAGGGGTGTCAGCAACATTTAAAAATATAAATAAATATATAGTGTTTTATGACAAACCGTTTTTTTACAAATCCGTCAAGACACGAACTTAGACTTTACTGTGAAATGCTTTACTTACAAGCCCTTAACCAACAGTGCAGTTCAAGAAGAAGAAAACGTTTACCAAGTAGACTAAAATAAAAAGTAATAATAAAAAGTAACACAATGAGAATAACGAGGCTATATACAGGGGGCACCGGTACTGAGTCAATGTGGAGGGTATATACAGGGGGCACCGGTACCGAGTCAGTGTGGAGGCTATATACAGGGGGCACCGGTGTCGAGTCAGTGTGGAGGCTATATACAGGGGGCACCGGTGTCGAGTCAATGTGGAGGCTATATACAGGGGGCACCGGTACCGAGTCAGTGTGGAGGCTATATACAGGGGGCACCGGTACTGAGTCAGTGTGGAGGCTATATACAGGGGGCACCGGTACCGAGTCAGTGTGGAGGCTATATACAGGGGGCACCGGTACTGAGTCAGTGTGGAGGCTATATACAGGGGGCACCGGTACCGAGTCAGTGTGGAGGCTATATACAGGGGGCACCGGTACTGAGTCAGTGTGGAGGCTATATACAGGGGGCACCGGTACCGAGTCAGTGTGGAGGCTATATACAGGGGGCACCGGTACTGAGTCAGTGTGGAGGCTATATACAGGGGGCACCGGTACTGAGTCAGTGTGGAGGTTATATACAGGGGGTACCGGTACTGAGTCAATGTGGAGGCTATATACAGGGGGCACCGGTACCGAGTCAGTGTGGAGGCTATATACAGGGGGCACCGGTACCGAGTCAGTGTGGAGGCTATATACAGGGGGCACCGGTACCGAGTCAGTGTGGAGGCTATATACAGGGGGCACCGGTACTGAGTCAGTGTGGAGGCTATATACAGGGGGCACCGGTACTGAGTCAGTGTGGAGGCTATATACAGGGGGCACCGGTACTGAGTCAGTGTGGAGGTTATATACAGGGGGCACCGGTACCGAGTCAGTGTGCGGGGTTACAGGCTAGTTGAGGTAATCTGTACATGAAGGTAGGGGAGTGTAGTGACTATGCATAGGTAACAAACAACCAGTGAGTAGCAGCAGTGCACAAAAGGGGGGGGGGGGGTCAATGTAAATTGTCCGGTGGTGATTTTATGAATTGTTCAGCAGTCTTATGGCTTGGGGGTAGAAGCTGTTGAGAAGGCTTTTGGTTCAAGACTTGGCGCTGCGGTACCAAATGCCGTGCGGTAGCAGAGAAAACAGTCTATATAGTGCGAACGGCCCAGTACATCACTGTGTCCAAGCTTCCTGCCATCCAGGACCTATATAATAGGCGGTGTCAGAGGAAAGCCCACAAAATTGTCAGAGACTCCAGTCACCCAGTCCAGTGTATTACCTTTTGAGGATCTGGGGACCCATTATAAATCTTTTCAATCTCCTGAGGGGGAAAAGGTTTTGTTGTGCCCTCTTCATGACTGTCTTGGTATATACCCACGTGGGTGATTGAAAGATGAACTGAGGTCCACACTCCAGTCCAGTTGATGGTGGTAATGCACCTTAAAGTTGGTTTCCAACCGCCATATAAAGTCCAAAGAAGAAAAAGAAGCCTAAAGGAAGGTGAAATTACGAGAAACGAATTTGGTTTACCGTTTGGGGTATTGCGACTGGTTACTTATTTTGATGTGATATGAAAGTATTGTGTGAAATTATTCTGAATTGATATGAAAGTACAGCGATTTATGTTTCTAGAAATGTATCGCAATTGAGAATGGATTCACATTTAGATGGAATATTTGACTATTTTAGCTGCCAGAGCCAGTCTACCTCTGAAAATAACATACAGTCCTTGGACCTTGAGGAGTAACGGGGGCAGCAATCAGCAGTAGAAACAATAACAAAGCGTACTCCCTGCCTGTTTCGGTAAAAAGCTGAGGGATGGGGATGGAGAAATGCAACCATCCATGATATCAACATTATAGTTTTAACCATGTTTTGAGGATATACCGTGTTTGTTTATATTTACTGACAAACATTGGAGTAAAAATAAGCTCATATTTTGGGTTCTGATGGGGTACAACAGTTGAACTAAGCTCATGAGGCATTTATAAGTGAATTCTTAAAGAAACAATGGGTACATATCATTAATGTACAAGTCCCAAAATGGATGTAACAACTGCTGATTGCCCCTTTAAGACTACATATTGGGCTAATCTAATAGGAGATATTGAGGACTACAGTATTTCAGGCATTGTCATTAGATACATTTGATCAATTGTTAACGTTTTGTTGATGGTCCACTCTTGATGTTCTACACGTTACAGTGTAGCTTCAGCCATTCCTACAGAACAACATTAAAGTGTAGAACCCCTTTACTGCATATTGGTTCAACGACTGCAGAGACGGTACTTACTGGTGTTAAACAGATCTCCAACCTCCTCTTCTTCCACTCCAAAAACTGCATTCTCCTCTTTCTCTTCCTCTTCTTTTACTGTAACATCTTCCTCCTCTTTCACTCTGAACGCCTCTTCCTCTTCTTTCACTGAAACGTCTTTCTCGTCTTCTTTCAGGGTAACAGCCTCACCCTCTACTTCTTGTTTTACTGTGACATCCTCTTCTTCCTTCTCCTCTTTCACGACAATGTTCAGCCCCAGAGCTTCTTTCTCCGTCCAGCAGACCTCTTCTTTAGCAGGAGGGGAGAAGCTTACTGACCTCATGTTCGGGGATGTTAGCTAGCTAGCTATCATTAGCGACTAGGCTAGTGCTAACTAAACCAGCCAGCTACTATAGCTGACTAATACAAAATAACGTAATATTAAATTAAATAGGTTAACAAGTAGATACGATAGAAGTGTGTCTAAAACACAGTAGCTAATATACACCGAAAGCGTCTAAATAGCTTGAATCTTTCGGCTATGTTGGCTAGCAAGCTACCGAGGTGGTTGACGAGCTGTTTATGAAGAACCGTCCACTAGATTATACGTCACGCTGGCAGCGTCGCCTGAAAGACGCACATCGCCGTCTGCTGACTGGAGGGGAAACGCAGTTGAGGATCATATTTTATTTTCAGACAAAGATTATTGTAAATGGATTTAATTAAATAATACTATTATATTGAGACATACAAAGACAGGAATGTGTTGATAAATTAGTGCGAATAAAAAATGTTTACCACAGCATATTTAAGGCAGTTTCATTAAGTTATACTACATCTAAATTAGCAGCTAGCTACTGTAGGTCTATACTGCTCCTACATGGTGTAACAATACATCATATAGATGTATATAATGAACAGACTAGGTCTATACTGCTCCTACATGGTGTAACAATACATTATATAGATGTATATAATGAACAGACTAGGTCTATACTGCTCCTACATGGTGTAACAATACATTATATAGATGTATATATTGAACAGACTAGGTCTATACTGCTCCTACATGGTGTAACAATACATCATATAGATGTATATAATGAACAGACTAGGTCTATACTGCTCCTACATGGTGTAACAATACATCATGTAGATGTATATAATGAACAGACTAGGTCTATACTGCTCCTACATGGTGTAACAATACATCATGTAGATGTTTATAATGAACAGCCTAGGTCTATACTGCTCCTACATGGTGTAACAATACATCATGTAGATGTATATAATGAACAGACTAGGTCTATACTGCTCCTACATGGTGTAACAATACATCATGTAGATGTATATAATGAACAGACTCGGTCTATACTGCTCCTATATGGTGTAACAATACATCATGTAGATGTATATAATGAACAGACTAGGTCTATACTGCTCCTACATGGTGTAACAATACATCATGTAGATGTATATAATGAACAGACTAGGTCTATACTGCTCCTACATGGTGTAACAATACATCATGTAGATGTATATAATGAACAGACTAGGTCTATACTGCTCCTACATGGTGTAACAATACATCATATAGATGTACACTACCGTCCTATTCCCTATGATGTAAACTACAACAGAAATATCTTCAAATGTATACCTTCATATTAAACCGATCATTTGCCCTCATGACTTGAGTGATTGAAGTAAACCAACGTTTTGGAAATACATAATGCCATCTAACCGAATATCAAAGAATGTTAGCTATATGCTGTTATCTTAGCCAGCCAGCTAACATTAGCTATATGCAGTTATCTTAGCCAGGCAGCTAACGTTATCTATATGCAGTTATCTTAGCCAGGCAGCTAACGTTAGCTATATGCAGTTATCTTAGCCAGCCAGCTAACGTTAGCTATATACAGTTATATTAGCCAGCTAACATTAGCTATATGCAGTTATCTTAGCCAGCCAGCTAACATTAGCTATATGCAGTTATATTAGCCAGCCAGCTAACATTAGCTATATGCAGTTATCTTAGCCAGCCAGCTAACATTAGCTATATGCAGTTATCTTAGCCAGCCAGCTAACATTAGCTATATGCAGTTATATTAGCCAGCCAGCTAATATTAGCTATATGCAGTTATCTTAGCCAGCCAGCTAACATTAGCTATATGCAGTTATCTTAGCCAGCCAGCTAACATTAGTTATATGCTGTTATCTTAGCCAGCCAGCTAACATTAGTTAGCAAGCGAGCTGGAGCCCAACTACTGGAGACCAGTTAGAACCCAACTAAAAACATAACTGCAGATCAAAAGAGACATACAGAATGATGGCAGGGAAAATCCCCAAAATCCAAAATATAAAGATTACAGGTGTCAGTCAGCTAGCGCGCTAGCAGTGAACCAAGGTTGTAAAAGTTACAAAACTCCCAGAGTCTACTTCACAGAGAACATGCTGAAAAGTAGTGAAACAAAGCTTCCTGAATCATTGACACTTTCCAGCCAATTCTGTCAAAAATAGGTTCATTACTCAAGTCTTTGAGCGACACAGAATTTAGAACAGCCACATTTTTATAGATGAAGTCACACGCCGTAGCAGCGTAGCCATTATGTCATATATTAAAACCACTGGCCGTGTTCGAGAGCATCAAATCCATGCTGCGTTGTGGGTAAACGGTGACTGGCTGACTGATTTATAAATAATAATGAGTAGTTATTTATGAGTAGTTATTTATGATGTAAGGTGATTTGTAGAGCAGTCAGTTGGCAGTCACCTGCAGTGTCGAACAAGCCCAATACCAAACCAATCAGGTGGTTGTTCTATAAAATGAATCTCCAGACGTCATTGATGACGTGCTGCTGATAAAGTGATACAGGCATCAGCACACTGCTTTGAAGTTTAATGCTTTCAAGGCCTTGTACCTCCGGTATCAAACATAACATCCCCATCGAAAAGTTGACAAAACAAAAAGGAGCAAGCATGTTGATTTTCTCTTTTGATTTGAGCCCACGGCAAGAAGGCACCAGAGCCTACCGTGCTAACGGGTTCCCACTAGATAACACAACCACACAGTTAATGAAAAGCATGAGGTGAAGCTTGAGCTAGATATCAACCTATCGAGCTAGTGTGACCTTCCTGGCCTCTCAAGTCAGTGAGTCAACACAGGAAGGAGCAATGGATGGATAGTTCATTTATTTACAAAGCTGCAATGATGGGACACACACAGTCTGGATGAATGATCAGTAGTGACGGGATATAAATAGCACTCCCACAGCAATTCTCCATTAATCTGCCCTATAATATACTAACAAAAAACAATTGAAATGTCAATCAAAGTTATTGTGATCGTATAGTGGATATAACAATTCCTACTAATTCCTAATTTACTATAATAAACGAATCAATTGTTTACATGTTTCTCATATTTACTCCATCAGAATAAACTGTCATCCATTTTAGTATCAAAATATATCAAATTAACCTGAAGATTTACTCAATGTCCCCCTCTGGTGGCGAAGAAGTATAATACACCTAAACTAACAAAACCGGGCTGATAAACTGGCTGGTGTTCATGGGTTTATAAAACATATACTTTATACATTTGTCATAAATGACCTGCATTGATGAGACACACAGTGTGGATGAATGATCAGTAGTCGACAGGGTAAAAATAGCACTCCTAAAGAAGATGCATTTTCCAGTTAGATACCAACTTGAAAGAGGGAACTTTAGCATAAAACCCACATGGAAAATGGAGATTTGGCAAATAACATATAAAGAGAGGCTTATTTGACGCCAAACCAACAACAGTAGTTCCTAAAACATAAATTGCCAATGTATGATTTAAAAGGTGGATTTTATGATGTAATGTCAACTTTATATATTTCTATTCCGAGACTATTCAATTTTGAACTCACCCACAGCAATTCTCCATAAATCTGCTGTGGATTACCCAGAATCCCGAAATAAATTAATACATATGTGATAATTCAAAAACATAACTGGTTGTGCTTATAGGGAACCAGATCGTGAACACAACTAAGTTACTAAGTCTTTAACCACACTGTATTGTTACACTGGTGAGTAAAAACTCATGCTTCCTACACTAACCTTTTGTCTGAACATTATAATATATATTTTACGTCACACAAGCGTCATTGTCTTAAAGTCGCACATCTCCATCGCAGTCAGAGGTTCAGACTGAGCGTTACCCACTCCAGTCAACAGATGGCGGTGTGCGATTTTAAGGCAATGCTGTTAGTGTGACGTATAATCTAGTGGACGGAACGCAATGCTGTTAGTGTGACGCATAATCTAGTGGACGGAACGCTTCTTTCAACAGCAGCAACAATTAGTCAGCCACCTCGGTAGCTTGCTAGCCGAACCCATAAAGCTCTTTAGACGCTTTAGTGTATATTAGCCACTGTATTTTAAACCCTCGTTTGTCGTCTAGTTAGTTAGTTATCCTATTTCATTTCATATTTACGGTGTTGTTGTTATTATTCAGCTGGCGGGCTGGTTAAGTTAGCATTAGCCTAGCTAGCTAACATCTCCGACCATGAGTTCACTAAATTACTCTCTTCCTGCTATAGAAGAGGAGGTCTGCTGGACGGAGAAAGAGGCTCTCATCAAAGAGGAGGAGGAAGAGAAGGATGTTACAATACAAAAACAAGGAGAGAGTGAGGCTGTTACAGGGAAAGAAGAAGAGAAAGACGTTACAGTGAAAGAAGAGGAAGACTCGTTCAGAGTGAAAGAGGAGGGGGGTGTTACAGTAAAAGATGAGGAGGATTCAGTTTTTGAAATGAAAGCGGAGGGGGAGATTACGGTCACATCGGAAGAGGAAGAAGAGGAGGAAACTGGATATCTGGGCCCGATTTCCCAAACGCAATTTAAGGCATCCAGTGGTTCTAAAGATGAACTTAGCCATAAGATGGTTTTGAGAAACCGGGCCGTGATTACCACTGGTAAGTACTGTCTTAAAAACAGAGGTACAAACTCTGCAGTTGTTGAACTGATGTTTGGTGTTAAAGGGGAAATCTGCAATTGCTACATCCATATTGTGACTTTTAAATTATTTATTTATAGCCATTGATTCTTGAAGAATATAACACATGCCTCATGAGCTTAGTTCAACTGTTTACCCATCAGAACCCAGAATAAGCTTTTTTTACTCCAATATTTAGAAACAATGTAAATCAACAACCTCAACATTGTTAAAACTATAATGTTGATATCATGGATGGTCAGTCCTTGCATCCATAGGTCTGTCTATGAATTTGAGACTAGTTAAATTTCTCCAGCCCCATCATCATCTTATTACCAAAACAGTTGTGGAATGACTGCTTTGTTATTGTCTCAACTGCAGGTTGGTTGATTGATGTGTGACTTTTTTAAAGGGACAACCTAGTATTTAAACAGCAACAAAATGGCTGCCCAGAGCTTGGTTTGGTAAACATCGGAGGGATGGGGTCTGGAGAAATGTAACCACTCTCAAATTCATAGAGAAAGCTATTGTAGCAGCCGTAACCCAAAACCTAGGGACCTCGTCAAGAAGTTCAGACATCTTGGTGTAACAGTTATAAGGTGTTGGCTTGACAGTCGCTGGACCCAGGTTTGAGTCCAGCTCAGGGCAACCCCCTGAATTCACTACACTATGAATACAAGGACTGGCCATCCATGATGTCATAATGATAGTTTAACCAGGTTTCTAGGCTATATAGTATATTCTAGAATTCATCCATGATGTCATAATGTTGGTTTAACCAGGTTTCTAGGCTATATAGTATATTCTAGAATTGCCAGTGAAGATTTCCTGTGGAGGCTAATTATTAGAGCTGTTGATAAGTCATTGTATAATATTCAGCCAATTTTTTTCATGCCCTTACATTAAAGGCAAGACATACCTAGATTCATTTACATTCATGAATTTTACATTTACATTTTAGTCATTTAGCAGACGCTCTTATCCAGAGCGACTTACAGTAGAGTGCATACATTTTTACATACTGAGACAAGGCTATCCCTACCGGCCAAGAGCAGACGCTCTTATCCAGAGCGACTTACAGTAGAGTGCATACATTTTATTACATTTTTACATACTGAGACAAGGATATGCCTACCGGCCAAACCCTCCCTACCGGCCAAACCCTCCCTAACCCGGACGACGCTATGCCAATTGTGCGTCGCCCCACGGATCTCCCGGTTGCGGTCGGCTGCGACAGAGCCTGGGCGCGAACCCAGCCCAGCCTGGGCGCTAACCCAGAGACTCTGGTGGCGCAGCTAGCACTGTGATGCAGTGCCCTAGACCACTGCGCCACCCGGGTTTGAAACCTTTGTTTTAAACCCTTCTCAAAGTTGGTGCCTTGACGGATTTATAAAAAATGGTTTGTCATGAAACACTATTTTTTATTTATTTAAATGTAACCTTTATTTAACTAGGCAAGTCAGTTAAGAACAAATTCTTATTTACAATGACTGCCTACCCCGGACGACGCTGGGCCAATTGTGCTCCGCCCTATGGGACTCCCAATCACGGCCGGTTGTGATACAGCCTGGAGTCATCTGTTCTTTCTACCAATCGCCCCATGTGTTTTTATAAAATCTATATGTACTGAACTTGTCTGATGCTTTAAGCATTCTGTTTGATTAAATAATTAAGACACACAAATGACTCGAAGTCATAAACAGAGGGAGCCGGTCGTCAACACAACCTGACCAGAGGGAGCCGGTCGTCAACACAACCTGACCAGAGGGAGCCGGTCGTCAACACAACCTGACCAGAGGGAGTCGGTCGTCAACACAACCTGACCAGAGGGAGCCGGTCGTCAACACAACCTGACCAGAGGGAGCCGGTCGTCAACACAACCTGACCAGAGGGAGCCGGTCGTCAACACAACCTGACCAGAGGGAGCCGGTCGTCAACACAACCTGACCAGAGGGAGCCGGTCGTCAACACAACCTGACCAGAGGGAGCCGGTCGTCAACACAACCTGACCAGAGGGAGCCGGTCGTCAACACAACCTGACCAGAGGGAGCCGGTCGTCAACACAACCTGACCAGAGGGAGCCGGTCGTCAACACAACCTGACCAGAGGGAGCCGGTCGTCAACACAACCTGACCAGAGGGAGCCGGTCGTCAACACAACCCTGACCAGAGGGAGCCGGTCGTCAACACAACCCGACCAGAGGGAGCCGGTCGTCAACACAACCCGACCAGAGGGAGCCGGTCGTCAACACAACCCGACCAGAGGGAGCCGGTCGTCAACACAACCCGACCAGAGGGAGCCGGTCGTCAACACAACCCGACCAGAGGGAGCCGGTCGTCAACACAACCCGACCAGAGGGAGCCGGTCGTCAACACAACCCGACCAGAGGGAGCCGGTCGTCAACACAACCCGACCAGAGGGAGCCGGTCGTCAACACAACCCGACCAGAGGGAGCCGGTCGTCAACACAACCCGACCAGAGGGAGCCGGTCGTCAACACAACCCGACCAGAGGGAGCCGGTCGTCAACACAACCCGACCAGAGGGAGCCGGTCGTCAACACAACCCGACCAGAGGGAGCCGGTCGTCAACACAACCCGACCAGAGGGAGCCGGTCGTCAACACAACCGGACCAGAGGGAGCCGGTCGTCAACACAACCGGACCAGAGGGAGCCGGTCGTCAACACAACCGGACCAGAGGGAGCCGGTCGTCAACACAACCCGACCAGAGGGAGCCGGTCGTCAACACAACCCGACCAGAGGGAGCCGGTCGTCAACACAACCCGACCAGAGGGAGCCGGTCGTCAACATAATCTAACCAGAGGGAGTCCCCCCCTCCGCTGCTGGACTTCGTAAATTCTGCCGTTCTGCTCCTGAAGTTTTCAGTAATAGTCTACAGATAGATAGACTAATAGACTAGTAATAGACTACACCATCAGTCTGCAACCTTTTCCAGTTGGAGTGCCAATGTATCTGACCATTTCTACTGATCTGGTGCCAGTTATGATTTTCATTTGCACATTTTACTGGAACAGTTTCATTTAATTTATAATAGTATCTCAAAATCATTGTCTGTGATTAATCTACATTCTGTCTAAATGAAAATGATACAAATCTAAATAACTTTTATTGCCATTGCCAACTATGTAAAAAAATAGCCTACATAAAGCCAACAAATAAAAACATTGCATTCTGCAGGTAGAACATATCCTGATAGAAATAAATATCCTAGAAATCACATTGGCTGCAAATGGCCTGTCTACTACAAACTTGAAACATTGTATCAACTATCAACTGGGTCAGGAAACTCGGATAGCAAGCTTGCAACATTATATGAAATATTCTAGGCCCTCAGTTTCCTGCTCCAGTGAGTTCTGGACAGTAATCAGGTATTTTATGACATTTCCATTGGATCAGAGCATTACATTTTTCCCTTTTATGCCGTGTGTTTATCGAAATGGCGAGAGCTGGAAATATTTTACAAAAATACTTTGAGGAACTATTGTCATTCGCAATTGATTTTGATTAGACTTTGTTTACTTGCTGTTTGGAGGTGAAGAAAAAGTTACTTTGAGAAGCTCCACAACTCATTAGTGGTGCAGCGTTAAGACAATCAGAAATACTATCAGACATCCCCAAATGGGCACATTTATAGGCCTACATTTGCGCGCAGGACAGGTAGACTAGTCCTACTACTATATGGGTAATCAGGTGTGCGTCCTTACTCAACATTGACAGGAGTGTTTCAAACAAAAGACAATGAATAAATTGACAACTGACGCATCTTGCGGGGTCAGGTCTGGGTGGTCTGCCAGGGGCCGTTTCATTTAGTATCCGTTTGGGTCGGCTGGGGAATGATTGTATTTCCCCATAGTATGTTGTTCCGAAGTTGACTGACTGAAAGGGAGTGTAACTTTGATTATAATTACACTTCCCTGAAGGAGAGAAACGAGGTACAACACCTGTTTGTCCCCGCCCTTTCCTGGGGTGGTGAAGAGCGGTATTAAATTTAAGGAATAAAATCCAAGCCTCACGCTCATCACCTGTGGAAGGCGGGGATTCCAGCGAGGCGTGGATATGATAGTATGTTGTACCTATTTTCCCTCCTTCAGGGAACAGTAGTTATAGTCATAACGTTAAGCTTGTCATATGATGAACTTCAACTTAAATACTGAATATTGCTGTCGGACAGTTTTTTGTATTCAGATCTCTGAAATGCTCTCTAACTACGTCACATTTAGTGTCTCTTTATGTTACGCTGGGAAAACAGTTTTCATGGGAACAGAAATCCTAAATCATTTCAGAGTTTGCTAAATCCAATGGTTCTAACTGAAAGTCCCCTTAGCTTTATTGACAACACCCAAATGGATACTGTCATTAACATGGTTTTTCAATAATTACACATAATACTGTAGCTGTTTAGTTAGTCACATGTTCAACTATCATCAGCTGATCCAGGAAATCATTTTCTGAATGACAGTCAAATGACAAACATCACGACATGCAACAACAACCAAAGTGCTTCTTCATTCATTACTCTGGTAAAGACAGTTATGCCGTGCTCCACGTTGGATCAGACATCCCTAACAAATTGGTGTTTATAATGTTATTGTCTGCTTGATTTACTGTAGGGTCTCGTTAGTCTGTTTGCATACAGAGATACTTAGCTCATAATGTGTAGAGAACTGTTCCTTGATGGATAGGCTGTTGTACAACACACAGAGCTATTTTCCTTTATTTGTTGTTAGGTGAAGTTAAGGGCCAATTTGGCAAACAGTGTACAAACCCTCATTGTCAGGCTGATGGAAAAGCTAGACAAAGAGCATTTTACTGGTTGAAGGGTTTTTTAAGTACAAAGCGGTTGATTTGCGATGATCACACAAACATTATATTAAGCAGGACATTCATGACATGCTTGGATCCAACATCCCTAACAAATTGATGTTTGTAATTAAAACCTGGTTAAACTATCATTATGACATCATGGATGAATTCTAGAATATACTATATATCCTAGAAACCTGGTTATTAAACTATCATTATGACATCATGGATGAATTCTAGAATATACTATATAGCCTAGAAACCTGGTTATTAAACTATCATTATGACTAGAGGTCGACCGATTAATTAGGGCCGATTTCAAGTTTTCATAACAATCGGAAATCTGTATTTTCGGACACCGATTTGGCCGTTTTTTTACACCTTTATTTAATCTTTATTTAACTAGGCAAGTCGGTTAAGAACACATTCTTATTTTCAATGACGGCCTAGGAATGGTGGGTTAACTGCCATGTTCAGGGGCAGAACGGCAGATTTTCACCTTGTCCGCTCGGGGGATCCAATCTTGCAACCTTACAGTTAACTAGTCCAACGCTATAACCACCTGCCTCTCGTTGCACTCCACAAGGAGACTGCCTGTTATGCGAATGCAGTAAGCCAAGGTAAGTTGCTAGCTAGCATTAAACTTATCTTATAAAAAACAATCAATCATAATCACTAGTTAACTACACATGGTTGATGATATGACTAGATATTATCTAGCGTGTCCTGCGTTGCATATAATCCGACTGAGCATACAAGCATACAAGTATCTAAGTATCTGACTGAGCGGTGGTAGGCAGCAGCAGGCTCGTAAGCATTCATTCAAACAGCACTTTCGTTCGTTTTGCCAGCAGCTCTTTGTTGTGCGTCAAGCATTGCGCTGTTTATGACTTCAAGCCTATCAACTCCCGAGATGAGGCTGATGTAACCGATGTGAAATAGCTAGCTAGCGGGGTGCGCGCTAATAGCGTTCCAAACGTCACTCGCTCTGAGCCTTGGAGTGGTTGTTCCCCTTGCTCTGCATGGGTAACGCTGCTTCGATGGTGGCTGTTGTCGATGTGTTCCTGGTTCGAGCCCAGGGAGGAGCGAGGAGAGGGACGGAAGCTATACTCTTACACTGGCAATACTAAAGTGCCTACAAGAACATCCAATAGTCAAAGGTTAATGAAATACAAATGGTATAGAGAGAAATAGTCCTATTATTCCTATAATAACTACAACCTAAAACTTCTTACCTGGGAATATTGAAGACTCATGTTAAAAGGAACCACCAGCTTTCATTTAAGTTCTCATGTTCTGAGCAAGGAACTTAAACGTTAGCTTTCTTACATGGCACATATTGCACTTTTACTTTCTTCTCCAACACTTTGTTTTTGCAATATTTAAACCAAATTGAACATGTTTCATTATTTATTTGAGGCTAAATTGATTTTGATGTATTAAGTTAAAATAAGTGTTAATTCAGTATTGTTGTAATTGTCATTATTACAAATAAATAAAAACATTTTTTTTTTAAATCGGCCGATTAATCGTTATCGGCTTTTTTGGCCCTCCAATAATCGGTATCGGCGTTGAAAAATCATAATCGGTCGACCTCAAGCAGACAATGTGTTATTGTCTGCTTGATTTACTGTAGGCTCTCGTTAGTCTGTTTGGACACAGAGATACTTAGCTCATAATGTGTAGAGAACTGTTCCTTGATGGATAGGCTATTGTACAACACACAGAGCTATTTTCCTTTATTCAGGACATTTAGAATGACAACACATTACAGAGTAGTCTAGTGGGATTATTCACAAAATTATCTAGTGATCAGGTTAAGAAATGTCATGACAGACATTTTAGTTTCCATGTTTCACCTGAAATATTAAATGATTTATAGTCCTAGGTCTATGTTGTTGTTAGGTGAAGTTATGGGTCCTACAGTAGGTCTGTTATTGCTAGGTGAAGTTATGGGTCCTACAGTAGGTCTGTGTTATTGTTAGGTGAAGTTATGGGTCCTACAGTAGGTCTATGTTGTTGTTAGGTGAAGTTATGGGTCCTACAGTAGGTCTGTGTTATTGTCAGGTGAAGTTATGGGTCCTACAGTAGGTCTATCTTGTTGTTAGGTGAAGTTATGGGTCCTACAGTAGGTCTATGTTATTGTTAGGTGACGTTATGGGTCCTACAGTAGGTCTATGTTGTTGTTAGGTGAAGTTATGGGCCAATTTGTTAAACACTTAATGTACAAACCCTCAGTTTCAGGCTGATGGCAAAGCTAGCTATAGAGCATTTTACGACAATAACACAAACATATAGGAGATTCAAACGAGCTTTACAATTACAATGCATGTGCATCGCTGCCATTTTAGCACAGAACACAGAGGGGTCCTTTTTTGGAGACCAAAGGTCGTCTGGCACACTGCTTAGGTCTTGACTGTCTTAAGACAATTATAAAATAATTTAACAGACATCAATTGTTGTACAACTTCATGGGTATGCTCTGGGCATCACCTTTCACCTCAAATAAACAGTGGATTTCTACTGTTGTGGGCCTTAATAAACCGTCTGTCTGACTTTGTTGTTCACACAGGAGAGATACGGGACTATAGTGGATCCTCTGGGGAGCCTCAACAACAACATGATGCTGAAGAGGCAGAGAAGAGTCTCTCCACATCAGAACACCTCAAGAAACACCCGCAGAGACCCACAGGGAAGAAATCTCACCGCTGCTCTGACTGTGGGAAGAGATTAAACTCCTCAGTAAAACTTAAAATACATCAAAGAATTCACACAAGAGAGAAACCATATAGCTGTGCTCAATGTGGGAAGAGTTTTGTTAAATCTAGCCAGCTGACTTCACACCAGAGAACACACACAGGAGAGAAACCTTATAGCTGTGGTCAATGTGGGAAGAGTTTTAGTCAATCTGGAGATCTGACAGTGCACCAGAGAATACACACAGGAGAGAAACCTTATAGCTGTGGTCAATGTGGGAAGAGTTTTAGTCAATCTGGAGATCTGACAGTGCACCAGAGAATACACACAGGAGAGAAACCATTTAGCTGTGATCAATGTGGGAAGAGTTTTTCTTCTTCTAGCCATCTAAATATACACCAGAGAACACACACAGGAGAGAAACCTCTTAGCTGTGGTCAATGTGGGAAGCGTTTTAGTCAATCTGGAGATCTGACAGTGCACCAGAGAATACACACAGGAGAGAAACCGTTTAGCTGTGATCAATGTGGGAAGTGTTTTGTTCGATCTGGCTATCTGACAGTGCACCAGAGACTACACACAGGAGAGAAACCTTATAGCTGTGGTCAATGTGGGAAGAGTTTTAGTCAATCTAGCTCTCTGACAGTGCACCAGAGAATACACACAGGAGAGAAACCTTTTAGCTGTGATCAATGTGGGAAGAGTTTTTCTACTTCTGGCTATCTAAATATACACCATAGAACACACACAGGAGAGAAACCTCTTAGCTGTGGTCAATGTGGGAAGAGTTTTAGTCAATCTAGCTCTCTGACAGTGCACCAGAGAACACACACAGGAGAGAAACCGTTTAGCTGTGATCAATGTGGGAAGAGTTTTTCTACTTCTAGCTATCTAACTATACACCATAGAACACACACAGGAGAGAAACCTTATAGCTGTGATCAATGTGGGAAGAGTTTTTCTACTTCTACCTATCTAAATATACACCATAGAACACACACAGGAGAGAATCTGTTTAGCTGTGATCAATGTGGGAAGAGTTTTTCTACTTCTCGCTATCTAACTATACACCAGAGAACACACACAGGAGAGAAACCTTATAGCTGTAAGTCTTAGCTGACTGTCTTCTACAGGTTGTCCTCTAACCAGTGAGCTAAAATATATCTCCCATTTCCATGTTTTTTTGTTTGTTGTTAGTTTCAACAGCACGTACAACCGGATTTCCCCCCTAATCGATATCGGTGATTTATTGCTACTTGTCAAAACAACAGTGTTTTTGGTGCTTGTGCAGTTTATAAGGAGCTTGTTTTAAAAAAAGACAATTATTGTGGCAGATGTTTGTGTATATACCACATGTTAGGTTTTCAATTTATCCCAAACTGTTTCTGCATATTGGTTATTGATTTGGACACGTTAAAACTGTGTTTTGACAGTGGGCTATCCCACCTAGCAAAATGTAATTGAAAAGCCATTGAAAATAATACTATGCAATCAAATATTTCATATTTACATTTCATGTAACATTTAGTAATGAAAATTATTCATGCAACCAACTGACAGTTTTTTGGTACAATTATATTGACATTGTTGCCCTGTTTTTAGAATATCAGGGTTCATTCTCACATGTGCCAAACCAAATGTACTAGAGCATGACATTGGGGACTGGGCCCCGATCCAACAACATGCCTGTTGAGTGAACTCTGAAAAGAGAGAGAAGCTCTGCAGTGAGGTGGAAAGTTACTACAGATATTGCAGGAGTTTCCTCTTGAAATCAGACATGTCCGTGGTGAGGACAACTTGGTTGCTGATTGTCTCAAGGGGTGCAGTCAAAATGTTTTGTGTTTTGCATTTAGCCAGTGCATTGCCATGGATCACAGTTTATTTTTACTGCACGTTTTTCCGTATTGGAGATGAGTTTTGTTTGGGCTCGTTCCAAGGGGACCAGAGTTCTAGAAGCTAGTGAGTTTTAGGAAGACGAGAGTTCTAGAAGCTATAGAAAGAAAAATCTTTGTGGGAATAATAAAAAATAAATATTGTTTTTAATTGTTGTTTGCCAGTAGACAGACACCATGTTTATATTGGTGACGGTGAAGCATTGTAGTTGATTATAATGTGAAATGGAAGTTGTTTTCTGTTGTTGGTGAGCAAACTCTTAAGGTGTTAGTTAGTCTTTGGTTTTTCCATTTATGTTTTGAGGTTGGACTTTAGCATGTATAGCTCGTTAGCACGTAGGACGCACTGATTGGTGTCACCTCGTTAGTCAGTATGTGTTACACCTGTGCTGGCTTGTCCATCTCATTAGTGGGAAGGTGTTTCACCTGAGCTGGTCCAGGTTCTATTTAAGAGTGTCTGGCCCAGTGCTCCAGTTGTCTTGATAGATGTGGAGAGTCAACACCTTTAGTTGCTCCACTTTTTTGGTTTACTTCCTGTCTTTAAGTTTGCTGTTGGTTTTTCTTTTGTTTGCCTCTTCTTGGGCAGATTTAGTGGGTCTCATGGTTGGTGTCTTTTAGGTCCCAGTTGTTGTTACTAGTCAACTTTTAGTTGACACCCCCATAGTGTCTTTCAGAACCCCTCCTAAAAAACAAGCTTATATTTTGGGTTGGATATTGCATCCAATTAATATTTTAATAATATTTTAATCAATGGAATTTCCTTACAATGTTCATTATTCTTCTGTTTGTGTACTAAATATTTGATTATTTTCATTGTCTTTTATTAGTTTTTTCCTGTTCCTGTAGCATCCATCCATCATGTCTGAAATGTGCTGTATAAATAAAGCTCGATTTGATTTCGACAACAAAATGTTATTTTTATTCAAAAGACTCTTAGTATGAAAATCAGTATCAATCCCATGTCAAATGATTCAACTACTGAAATCAGAAACAAACAAATGGATCAAACAGATCAATCCCACTTTTCCAGCCTGCTGAAGGAGTGGTGGAGTGGTAAACACCACCCCCGGCTCTACCGGGGGCTTGAGGTGGTCTCCCACAGCTCTGCTGGTGGAGTGGTAAACACCACCCCCGGCTCTACCGGGGGCTTGAGGTGGTCTCCCACAGCTCTGCTGGTGGAGTGGTAAACACCACCCCCGGCTCTACCGGGGGCTTGAGGTGGTCTCCCACAGCTCTGCTGGTGGAGTGGTAAACACCACCCCCGGCTCTACCGGGGGCTTGAGGTGGTCTCCCACAGCTCTGCTGGTGGAGTGGTAAACACCACCCCCGGCTCTACCGGGGGCTTGAGGTGGTCTCCCATAGCTCTGCTGGTGGAGTGGTAAACACCACCCCCGGCTCTACCGGGGGCTTGAGGTGGTCTCCCACAGCTCTGCTGGTGGAGTGGTAAACACCACCCCCGGCTCTACCTAGGGGCTTGAGGTGGTCTCCCACAGCTCTGCTGGTGGAGTGGTAAACACCACCCCCGGCTCTACCGGGGGCTTGAGGTGGTCTCCCACAGCTCTGCTGGTGGAGTGGTAAACACCACCCCCGGCTCTACCGGGGGCTTGAGGTGGTCTCCCACAGCTCTGCTGGTGGAGTGGTAAACACCACCCCCGGCTCTACCGGGGGCTTGAGGTGGTCTCCCACAGCTCTGCTGGTGGAGTGGTAAACACCACCCCCGGCTCTACCGGGGGCTTGAGGTGGTCTCCCACAGCTCTGCTGGTGGAGTGTTAAACACCACCCCCGGCTCTACCGGGGGCTTGAGGTGGTCTCCCACAGCTCTGCTGGTGGAGTGGTAAACACCACCCCCGGCTCTACCGGGGGCTTGAGGTGGTCTCCCACAGCTCTGCTGGTGGAGTGGTAAACACCACCCCCGGCTCTACCGGGGGCTTGAGGTGGTCTCCCACAGCTCTGCTGGTGGAGTGGTAAACACCACCCCCGGCTCTACCAGGGGCTTGAGGTGGTCTCTCACAGATCTGCTTATGTCATGTTCTGTGGCCTTGCCGTTCCATCTCTTGACTGCCCCTGCAACACAGAAAGAAACACATTTAGTCATATTATATAAAACACTCAAAGTAATGGATATGGAGCATCTATGGCCTCAGTTACACCTGGCACCTAAATGTGACTTCTGTCATTCGATCACTCTAAGCTCCATTAGGTTCAGATCTAGCAGGATGGGCCTTTGACAGTCTGGATGCAGTCAGGCCACTGAATATAAATAAGCAATGTAAAAAGATGTGGTGAATGAGTGGGGAAAAGTATATTTTACACATGACCTTCATAATAAATTAAATCAAATGTTATTTGTCACATACACTTGTTTAGCAGATGTTACTGCGGGTGTAGCGAAATGCTTGTGTTTCTAGCTCCAACAGTCCAGTAATATCTAACCAAATGCTTGTGTTTCTAGCTCCAACAGTGCAGTAATATCTAACTAAATGCTTGTGTTTCTAGCTCCAACAGTCCAGTAATATCTAACCAAATGCTTGTGTTTCTAGCTCCAACAGTCCAGTAATATCTAACTAAATGCTTGTGTTTCTAGCTCCAACAGTCCAGTAATATCTAACTAAATGCTTGTGTTCCTAGCTCCAACAGTGCAGTAATATCTAACTAAATGCTTGTGTTCCTAGCTCCAACAGTGCAGTAATATCTAACTAAATGCTTGTGTTTCTAGCTCCAACAGTCCAGTAATATCTAACTAAATGCTTGTGTTTCTAGCTCCAACAGTCCAGTAATATCTAACAATACACACAATCTAAAGGAATGGAATTAAGAATATATAAATCTTTGGCCCGAGTGATGTCAGAGCGGCATAGACTAAGCTACAGTAGAATAGGATAGAATACAGTATATACATATGAGATGAGTAATACATAGACTAAGATACAGTAGAATAGGATAGAATACAGTATATACATATGAGATGAGTAATACATAGACTAAGATACAGTAGAATAGGATAGAATACAGTATATACATATGAGATGAGTAATACATAGACAGATACAGTAGAATAGGATAGAATACAGTATATACATATGAGATGAGTAATACATAGACAGATACAGTAGAATAGGATAGAATACAGTATATACATATGAGATGAGTAATACATAGACTAAGATACAGTAGAATAGGATAGAATACAGTATATACATATGAGATGAGTAATACATAGACTAAGATACAGTAGAATAGAATACAGTATATACATATGAGATGAGTAATACATAGACTAAGATACAGTAGAATAGAATACAGTATATACATATGAGATGAGTAATGCATAGACTAAGATACGATACAGTAGAATAGGATAGAATACAGTATATACATATGAGATGAGTAATACATAGACTAAGATACGATACAGTAGAATAGGATAGAATACAGTATATACATATGAGATGAGTAATGCATAGACTAAGATACAGTAGAATAGGATAGAATACAGTATATACATATGAGATGAGTAATACATAGACAGATACAGTAGAATAGAATAGAATACAGTATATACATATGAGATGAGTAATACATAGACTAAGATACAGTAGAATAGAATACAGTATATACATATGAGATGAGTAATGCATAGACTAAGATACAGTAGAATAGGATAGAATACAGTATATACATATGAGATAAGTAATACATAGACTAAGATACAGTAGTATAGGATAGAATACAGTATATACATATGAGATGAGTAATACATAGACTAAGATACAGTAGAATAGGATAGAATGCAGTATATACATATGAGATGAGTAATACATAGACTAAGATACAGTAGAATAGGATAGAATACAGTATATACATCTGAGATGAGTAATACATAGACTAAGATACAGTAGAATAGGATAGAATACAGTATATACATATGAGATGAGTAATACATAGACTAAGATACAGTAGAATAGGATAGAATACAGTATATACATATGAGATGAGTAATACATAGACTAAGATACAGTAGAATAGGATAGAATACAGTATATACATATGAGATGAGTAATACATAGACTAAGATACAGTAATATAGGATAGAATACAGTATATACATATGAGATGAGTAATACATAGACTAAGATACAGTAGAATAGGATAGAATGCAGTATATACATATGAGATGAGTAATACATAGACTAAGATACAGTAGAATAGGATAGAATACAGTATATACATATGAGATGAGTAATACATAGACTAAGATACAGTAGAATAGGATAGAATACAGTATATACATATGAGATGAGTAATACATTGACTAAGATGCAGTAGAATAGGATAGAATACAGTATATACATATGAGATGAGTAATACATAGACTAAGATAATGCCAGATAAAAGTCACAATGTGCTGCATTAGCAACTATCAATCACTTAGATCATGTATTTTCAGGTAGAGATACATCCTTGGGACGTCCCTAGCCCATTGAAGTTGACATTTAAAATGGTTAAGGTAGGGTTTAGGATAGGGATGTCCCAAGGATCCCAGATAGCATTGACCGTTGTGCATTATTCTGTCTCTTTTACATTGCAGGTGTAAAAGAAACACAGACAAGACAAGTAGACATGCAGTGCATTATGGTCATTGTAGTTTTAAAAATAGAGTCTAATTATGCCTATCTGTATGTGGGGTTGTTAGAGAAGAATGTGATTGTCAGCCTTAACAATCCATTCTAGCACCTCATCAGGCTCTGAAAAAGTCTTCATTGATGACGTGTTCCTTCTATTCCAGGGGACAGCAGAGGAACTTTATCGATTCCACTCCTTCATCAATACAAGCAGTGAACATCTGAAATTCACCCTCACCTTTGATGTGCATGAAACAAGTTATCTGGACATTTTGATTAAGAGGGAGGGGGTTGGTTTTAGCACAGACCTATGCAGGAAGCAGACGGACAGGAATTCCCTGTTACGCAGAGACAGCTTCCACCCTACACCCCTAAAAAAACAATTGTAATACTTGAGTAAAGAAAACATTTAAAATGAGAGAGAGAGAGAATACACCTCCAGTAGAGGGAAAATAGAAAGGGACAGCGAGAGCACTGAAAATCCTTTTGATAATTTTTCCCGTCCTCAGTCCAAGGATTTTGACTTATTTTTTCAGTACCACCCAAAACAAGCCCTCAAAAAGTCATTCCCAATGTATTCCACTCCAAAGATGGAACAAACAGAAAATGGCTGACATACAATGAAGTAACTCACTCCTTGTTCTGCTCAGTATGTCTTGCATTCGCAAAACCTTCAGCCAGTGAAAGTGCATTTATCAAAGGAGGCCTGGAAACATGTCTATCAGAAAGTACAGGAACATGAGAGAAGCAAGACCCATAGAGAAAGTGCAGAAGCCTTTTTCCTCAGAGCCAGCAAAGCAGACATCCGTACCCTTCTGAGTGATAATGTCAGTTCAACGAGACCAGGTCAGAAAGAGGAGGCAGGTCACAGAACGTGTGATTGATGTAGTTAAAGTTATTGGTAAATGTGGGCGTGGCTACAGAGGACACAGACACGAAGCCGCATATAACTTGGGAAACATGGCCGTCAATCACGACACGTTTCTTGAGCTTATATTGTTACTAAGCAAATATGATGTCTGCCTACAAGAGCATGTTAGTGGAGCATTGAGAAGAGCAAGAAGCAGATGGGAAGTAAAGGAAGAGGGTCCTTGGTAACTATGACGTCCAAAACAACAGCAAATAAAGTCATTGAAGTCATCAGAATGTTGATTCAGCAAACAGTTGCTGTTGAAGTGAGAAAGGCAGGGATGTTCTCAATACGAATGGACACAACACAGGATTTAACATCCAAAGACCAGTGTGCACTAGTTCTGCGATTATGTCACTGATGTTGTCCACCAGAGATTCATTGAGGTCATTGACTGTGAGTCATCGACTGGACAGTATTTTGTGCACCTGGTGAAACAGACCCTTGAGAAGATGGACATAGATATCAAACAGTGTGTTGGTAATGCAACAGACGGAGCAGCAAATATTCAGGGACAATACAGGGGCTTCTCTGCATCGCTCACAGGAGAGTCTCCTAACCAAGTACACATATGTATCAGGGCACAAGGAGAGAACCAGATGCAGACACAGGAGAGTCTCCTAACCAAGTACACATATGTATCAGGGTACAAGGCGAGAACCAGATGCAGACACAGGAGAGTCTCCTAACCAAGTACACATATGTATCAGGGTACAAGGCGAGAACCAGATGCAGACACAGGAGAGTCTCCTAACCAAGTACACATATGTATCAGGGCACAAGGTGAGAACCAGATGCAGACACAGGAGAGTCTCCTAACCAAGTACACATATGTATCAGGGCACAAGGTGAGAACCAGATGCAGACACAGGAGAGTCTCCTAACCAAGTACACATATGTATCAGGGCACAAGGCGAGAACCAGATGCAGACACAGGAGAGTCTCCTAACCAAGTACACATATGTATCAGGGCACAAGGTGAGAACCAGATGCAGACACAGGAGGCAGATGGTTGGACACTTAGATGTTTATTGATCCAAAATGGGAGAAGGCAAGAGAATGGTCGTGGACAGGCAAAAGATCAAAACCAGTTCAGAGTCCAGGAGGTACAGAGTGGCAGGCAGGCTCGAGGTCAAGGCAGGCAGACTGGTCAGGCAGGCGGGTACAGAGTCCAGAATACAGGCAAGGGTCAGATCCGGGAGGACTATAAAAAAGAGAATAGAGAAGGCATGGGCACGGGAATAACCACGCTGGTTGACTTGGACATACAAGATGAACTGGCACAGAGAGACAGGAAACACAGGGATAAATACACCTGTTTTCTGCTCTCCAGGTGTAGACCCAGGGGGCCCGTTTAGAACCTTTTTAGGACATTTCGAGATGACAGATGTTTGTGTTTGGTCTATTAATGTACCTGTGAGTTGAAATTTTTATCATTTGTGCATTTTTGACAAAATTAGACTCCTTTAAAGTGCCAGTTTTTTGCTCAGGTAGGGTATCAACCAGCCTGAGCTATTTAAAAACACTTTTTCAACATTTCAAGATAGCAGTGTGTTCAGTTTGATCATTTCAAAGACAGCTGCATCTTCATTTTATTTATATTATTCTTTTTTTCTTTTTTTCATTTTCATCATAAAAATTACCTCGGCTGTTAACCTCAACTCCAGAGGTGATCAAGGTGAGGGATCAGCCTGGATTATTTAAAAAACACTTTTTCCACATTTCAAGATAGCAGTTAGTTTAGTTTGATGTAAATAAAGATAGCTGAGAAGTGGGACTCTGTCATTTTTCTGACAAGATCTCTCATTGATCTCGAGTTCAGCCACCAGGGGGCACCAAACCTCTTTGAAAAGTTCATGTGAATAGTTACCACTTCTCAGGAGATGATAGACTTAGCCTTTCAAATGTTTTGTAATGATGGGATGGCTATTGAACAGAACTTTAAAACCTGGTTTTCTTGTATGTACCAGTTCATGAAATCACACATTTGACATTTATGCTCACTGAGTCTGTACATAGTCAAAGCTTTCCTTAAGTTTGGGTCAGTCACAGTGGTCAGGTATTCTGCCACTGTGTACTCTCTGTTTAGGGCCAAATAGCATTCTAGTTTTCTCTGTTTTTTTGTTAATTCTTTCCAATGTGTCAAGTAATTATCTTTTTGTTTTCTCATGATTTGGTTGGGTCTAATTGTGCTGTTGTCCAAGGGCTCTGTGGGGTGTGTTTATGTTTGTGAACAGAGCACAATGACCAGCTTGCTTAGGGGACTCTTCTCCAGGTTCATCTCTCTGTAGGTGATGGCTTTGTTAATGGCCCATACCCTCTTCATCACAAATCAGCCCTGCCATTGTTTGTATTCATACTGTTTTGTAAAGAATGGCTTCTTGTCTGTTAGGTTGTATTCCACTGGGAAAGTGATTACAGTTTTCTCAGTGACTTTGGTGCATTTCTTAGATCAAAAGTGCAATTCTTGATACTACTTGTACAAATTCCAAATCATCTAGTCACTTGTGCACATCATTAAAGCAATTTCTTATTCCTTTGAACAAATTGCAATTGATAATGTACAAGTGTCAGCTTTTTGCCACATTATCAATTGCTCACGTCATGTTGATCAAAATATAGTACATGGTTCTCTGTTGAATAGTCTTACCCCTCAAAACATCTAGGCATTAGTTCCTTGCATAAGCCATTACATGCAAAATTGTTTAACTATTTGTCATAAACTGTCAACCTCTCTCCGCCTCTCTCCCTTTTCACTCCCCTCTCTCCCTTTTCACTCCCCTCTCTCCGCCTCTCTCCCTTTTCACTCCCCTCTCTCCGCCTCTCTCCCTTTTCACTCCCTCTTTCCGCCTCTCCCTTTTCACTCCCTCTCTCCGCCTCTCTCCCTTTTCACTCCCTCACTCCGCCTCTCTCCCTTTTCACTCCCTCTCTCCGCCTCTCTCCCTTTTCACTCCCTCTCTCCGCCTCTCTCCCTTTTCACTCCCTCTCTCCCATTTCACTCCCTCTCTCCGCCTCTCTCCCTTTTCACTCCCTCTCTCCGCCTCTCTCCCTTTTCACTCCCTCTCTCCGCCACTCTCCCTTTTCACTCCCCTCTCTCCCTTTTCACTCCCCTCTCTCCGCCTCTCTCCCTTTTCACTCCCTCTCTCCGCCTCTCTCCCTTTTCACTCCCTCTCTCCGCCTCTCTCCCTTTTCACTCCCTCTCTCCGCCTCTCTCCCTTTTCACTCCCTCTCTCCGCCTCTCTCCCTTTTCACTCCCTCTCTCCGCCTCTCTCCCTTTTCACTCCCTCTCTCCGCCTCACTCCCTTTTCACTCCCTCTCTCCGCCTCTCTCCCTTTTCACTCCCTCTCTCCGCCTCTCTCCCTTTTCACTCCCTCTCTCCGCCTCTCTCCCTTTTCACTCCCTCTCTCCGCCTCTCTCCCTTTTCACTCCCTCTCTCCGCCTCTCTCCCTTTTCACTCCCTCCCTCTCCGCCTCTCTCCCTTTTCACTCCCTTTCTCTCCCTTTTCACTCCCTCTCTCTCCCTTTTCACTCTCTCTCTCCCTTTTCACTCCCTCTCTCCGCCTCTCTCCCTTTTCACTCCCCTCTCTCCACCTCTCTCCCTTTTCACTCCCCTCTCTCCGCCTCTCTCCCTTTTCACTCCCTCTCTCCGCCTCTCTCCATTTTCACTCCCTCTCTCCGCCTCTCTACCTTTTCACTCCCTCTCCCTCTCTAAGAACTTCCCATTTGAATCAATAAGGATTGCAGTTGTGGGTGACTATCTGGGTGGAGCAGACTGGGAGGCTGGTATTCTGACCTGTGCTGGAGCAGACTGAGAGGCTGGTATTCTGACCTGGGCTGGAGCAGACTGTGTTGGAGCAGACTGAGAGGCTGGTTGGCTGACCTGGGCTGGAGCAGACTGTGTTGGAGCAGACTGAGAGGCTGGTTGGCTGACCTGGGCTGGAGCAGACTGAGAGGCTGGTATTCTGACCTGGGCTGGAGCAGACTGGGAGACTGGTATTCTGACCTGGGCTGGAGCAGACTGAGAGGCTGGTATTCTGACCTGGGCTGGAGCAGACTGAGAGGCTGGTATTCTGACCTGGGCTGGAGCAGACTGAGAGGCTGGTATTCTGACCTGGGCTGGAGCAGACTGAGAGGCTGGTATTCTGACCTGGGCTGGAGCAGACTGGGAGGCTGGTATTCTGACCTGGGCTGGAGCAGACTGAGAGGCTGGTATTCTGACCTGGGCTGGAGCACACTGTGCTGGAGCAGACTGGGAGGCTGGTATTCTGACTTGTGCTGGAGCAGACTGGGAGACTGGTATTTTCTGACCTGTGCTGGAGCAGACTGGGAGGCTGGTATTCTGACCTGTGCTGGAGCAGACTGGTAGGCTGGTGCAGTGTCATCAGGCTGTGTGGTGGAGGCCATCCTGTTCTCGGGTTCTGCTTGTGTTATGCCAACCACCAGGTCATTATAACCACCAGGTCATTATAACCACCAGGTCATTATTACCACCAGGTCATTAGAACCACCAGGTCATTAGAACCACCAGGTCATTATTACCACCAGGTCATTAGAACCACCAGGTCATTAGAACCACCAGGTCATTAGAACCACCAGGTCAGGGAGAAGAGCCTCACTCTGACCTCTGTCGAGTTGAAGTATCTGCTCTCCAGTTGAAATTTCAGCTCTGGTGCAGATGTGCCCATCTGCTCTCCAGGTGTAGACCCAGGGGGCCCGTTTAGAAACCTTTTAGGACATTTCGAGATGACAGATGTTTGTGTTTGGTCTATTAATGTACCTGTGAGTTGAAATTTGTATCATTTTTGCATTTTTGACAAAATTAGACTCCTTTAAAGTGCCAGTTTTTCGCTCAGGTAGGGTATCAGCCTGAGCTATTTAAAAACACGTTTTCAACATTTCAAGATAGCAGTTAGTTTAGTTTGATGTAAATAAAGATAGCTGAGAAGTGGGACTCTGTCATTGTTTCTGACAAGATCTCTCATTGATCTCGGGTTCAGCCACCAGGGGGCACCAAACCTCTTTGAAAAGTTCATGTGAATAGTTACCACTTCTCAGGAGATGATAGACTTAGCCTTTCAAATGTTTTGTAATGATGGGATGGCTATTGAACAGAACTTTAAAACCTGGTTTTCTTGTATGTACCAGTTCATGAAATCACACATTTGACATTTATGCTCACTGAGTCTGTACATAGTCAAAGCTTTCCTTATGTTTGGGTCAGTCACAGTGGTCAGGTATTCTGCCACTGTGTACTCTCTGTTTAGGGCCAAATAGCATTCTAGTTTTCTCTGTTTTTTTGTTAATTCTTTCCAATGTGTCAAGTAATTATCTTTTTGTTTTCTCATGATTTGGTTGGGTCTAATTGTGCTGTTGTCCAGGGGCTCTGTGGGGTGTGTTTATGTTTGTGAACAGAGCACAATGACCAGCTTGCTTAGGGGACTCTTCTCCAGGTTCATCTCTCTGTAGGTGATGGCTTTGTTAATGGCCCATACCCTCCCCATCACCAATCAGCCCTGCCATTGTTTGTATTCATACTGTTTTGTAAAGAATGGCTTCTTGTCTTTTAGGTTGTATTCCACTGGGAAAGTGATTACAGTTTTCCTCAGTCGCTTTGGTGCATTTCTTAGATCAAAAGTGCAATTCTTGATACGACTTGTACAAATTCCAAATCATCTAGTCACTTGTGCACATCATTAAAGCAATTTCTTATTCCTTTGAACAAATTGCAATTGATAATGTACAAGTGTCAGCTTTTTTCCACATTATCAATTGCTCACGTCATGTTGATCAAAATATAGTATATGGTTCTCTGTTGAATAGTCTTACCCCTCAAAACATCTAGGCATTAGTTCCTTGCATAAGCCATTACATGCAAAATTGTTTAACTATTTGTCATAAACTGTCAAGCATAGTTTTACACATTTCTATAAGACCTTTTGTACAAAAACGTAAACTGATGAATCGTGCAGGTGAAATTGACCCTCACTCATGAAGGAATGAAGTTTTGATTTACATAGCCTGCAATTGTGACAATCACTGCATTCAAACCTGTGTAGATCAGTCAATTTTTAATATACAGACTTAAAACTCAGGATTCTGTAACAGCATACTCCATTCAAGATATGTGTTTACTGTGACAACCAGAAGTGCCTTAAGATGGTGTCATAGATGCTGTTTTGAAGGGGTAAAAGGTCAGGACTTTTCAAAACTTCATATATGTGATTAGACAACCCTCGTGAACTGTAAATCAGTCATTTCTCCCAACAGATGTCAAAGAAAAGCTCTCACACACACACACAGCAGGGATGGAGTGAAAAAGTACGGTGCTTAAAGACACACAAAGCCTGCAATGGCATTACTATTATCTCCAGGCCGTGCCGAGTTCAACGAGATGCCCCGCTTGACCGTAGCTCACTCGGTCTGAGCGCAGCCACAGTGACAACAAGACGGACCCAGAGCTGTCTGTCTGTCTGTCTGTCTGTCTGTCTGTCTGTCTGTCTGTCTGTCTGTCTGTCTGTCTGTCTGTCTGTCTGTCTGTCTGTCTGTCTGTCTGTCTGTCTGTCTGTCTGTCTGTCTCTCTCTATCTCTCTCTCTCACATTCTCTCTCTCTCTCTTTCTCTACGATTAGAATGTAAAGTCTCTCTCTATCTCTCTCTCTCTTTCTCTCTCTCTCAATTAAATTAAATTCAATTCAAGGGTCTTTATTGGCATGGGAAACATGTGTTTACATTGCCAAAGCAAGTGAGGTAGATAATATACAACAGTGAAATAAACAATAAAAATGAACAGTAAACATTACACATGCAGAAGTTTCAAAACAATAAAGACATTACAAATGTCATATTATATATATATATACAGTGTTGTAACAATGTACAAATGGTTAAAGTACAAAAGGGAATGAGATCCCTGAATGGTAAAAAAAGCATCTCCAAATAGAATATGTTTGTATCACAAATTATCTTACAGATATTTTGACCATATCTGACAGGCTCCCAAAGGCAATCAAAGGATCTAGCTCACTTAATGCCCCATACCCTCCCCATCACCAATCAGCCCTGCCATTGTTTGTATTCATACTGTTTTGTAAAGAATGGCTTCTTGTCTGTTACGGTTGTATTCCACTGGGAAAGTGATTACAGTTTTCCTCAGTCGCTTTGGTGCATTTCTTAGATCAAAAGTGCAATTCTTGATACGACTTGTACAAATTCCAAATCATCTAGTCACTTGTGCACATCATTAAAGCAATTTCTTATTCCTTTGAACAAATTGCAATTGATAATGTACAAGTGTCAGCTTTTTTCCACATTATCAATTGCTCACGTCATGTTGATCAAAATATAGTAGATGGTTCTCTGTTGAATAGTCTTACCCCTCAAAACATCTAGGCATTAGTTCCTTGCATAAGCCATTACAGGCAAAATTGTTTAACTATTTGTCATAAACTGTCAACCTCTCTCCGCCTCTCTCCCTTTTCACTCCCCTCTCTCCCTTTTCACTCCCCTCTCTCCCTTTTCACTCCCTCTCTCCTCCTCTCTCCCTTTTTCACTCCCTCTCTCCGCCTCTCTCCCTTTTTCACTCCCTCTCTCCGCCTCTCTCCCTTTTCACTCCCTCTCTCCGCCTCTCTCCCTTTTCACTCCCTCTCTCCGCCTCTCTCCTTTTTCACTCCCTCTTTCCGCCTCTCTCCCTTTTCACTCCCTCTCTCCGCCTCTCTCCTTTTTCACTCCCTCTCTCCGCCTCTCTCCCTTTTGACTCCCTCTCTCCGCCTCTCTCCCTTTTCACGCCCTCTCTCCGCCTCTCTCCTTTTCACGCCCCTCTCTCTGCCTCTCTCCCTTTTCACTCCCTCTCTCCGCCTCTCTCCCTTTTCACTCCCTCTCTCTCTTTTCACTCCCTCTCTCCCTTTTCACTCCCTCTCTCCGCCTCTCTCCCTTTTCACTCCCTCTCTCCGCCTCTCTCCCTTTTCACTCCTCTCTCCGCCTCTCTCCCTTTTCACTCCCTCTCTCCGCCTCTCTCCCTTTTCACTCCCTCTCTCCGCCTCTCTCCCTTTTCACTCCCTCTCTCCGCCTCTCTCCCTATTCACTCCCTCTCTCCGCCTCTCTCCCTTTTCTCTCCGCCTCTCTCCCTTTTCACTCCCCTCGCTCCCTTTTCACTCCCCTCTCTCCGCCTCTCTCCCTTTTCACTCCCCTCTCTCCGCCTCTCTCCCTTTTCACTCCCTTCTCTCCGCCTCTCTCCCTTTTCACTCCCTCTCTCCGCCTCTCTCCCTTTTCACTCCCTCTCTCCGCCTCTCTCCCTTTTCACTCCCTCTCTCCGCCTCTCTCCCTTTTCACTCCCTCTCTCTCTTTTCACTCCCTCTCTCCCTTTTCACTCCCTCTCTCCGCCTCTCTCCCTTTTCACTCCCTCTCTCCGCCTCTCTCCCTTTTCACTCCCCTCTCTCCGCCTCTCTCCTTTTTCACTCCCTCTTTCCGCCTCTCTCCCTTTTCACTCCCTCTCTCCGCCTCTCTCCTTTTTCACTCCCTCTCTCCGCCTCTCTCCCTTTTGACTCCCTCTCTCCCGCCTCTCTCCCTTTTCACGCCCTCTCTCCGCCTCTCTCCTTTTCACGCCCTCTCTCTGCCTCTCTCCCTTTTCACTCCCTCTCTCCGCCTCTCTCCCTTTTCACTCCCTCTCTCTCTTTTCACTCCCTCTCTCCCTTTCACTCCTCTCCCGCTCTCTCCCTTTTCACTCCCTCTCTCCGCCTCTCTCCCTTTTCACTCCCTCTCTCCGCCTCTCTCCCTTTTCACTCCCTCTCTCCGCCTCTCTCCCTTTTCACTCCCTCTCTCCGCCTCTCTCCCTTTTCACTCCCTCTCTCCGCCTCTCTCCCTATTCACTCCCTCTCTCCGCCTCTCTCCCTTTTCTCTCCGCCTCTCTCCCTTTTCACTCCCCCTCGCTCCCTTTTCACTCCCCTCTCTCCGCCTCTCTCCCTTTTCACTCCCCTCTCTCCGCCTCTCTCCCTTTTCACTCCCTTCTCTCCGCCTCTCTCCCTTTTCACTCCCTCTCTCCGCCTCTCTCCCTTTTCACTCCCTCTCTCCGCCTCTCTCCCTTTTCACTCCCTCTCTCCACCTCTCACCCTTTCACTCCCTCTCTCCGCCTCTCTCCCTTTTCACTCCCTCTCTCCGCCTCTCTCCCTTTTCACTCCCTCTCTCCGCCTCTCTCCCTTTTCACTCCCTCTCTCCGCCTCTCTCCCTTTTCACTCCCTCTCTCCGCCTCTGTCCCTTTTCACTCCCTCTTCCGCCTCTCTCCCTTTTCACTCCCTCTCTCCGCCTCTCTCCCTTTTTCACTCCCTCTCTCCCTTTTCACTCCCCTCTCTCCGCCTCTCTCCCTTTTCACTCCCTCTCTCCGCCTCTCTCCCTTTTCACTCCCTCTCTCCGCCTCTCTCCCTTTTCACTCCCTCTCTCCGCCTCTCTCCCTTTTCACTCCCTCTCTCCCCCTCTCTCCTTTTCACTCCCTCTCTCCGCCTCTCTCCCTTTTCACTCCCTCTCTCCGCCTCTCTCCCTTTTCACTCCCTCTCTCCGCCTCTCTCCCTTTTCACTCCCTCTCTCCGCCTCTCTCCCTTTTCACTCCCTCTCTCCGCCTCTCTCCCTTTTCACTCCCTCTCTCCGCCTCTCTCCCTTTTCACTCCCTCTCTCCGCCTCTCTCCCTTTCACTCCCCCTCTCCGCCTCTCTCCCTTTTCACTCCCTCTCTCTCCCTTTTCACTCCCTCTCTCTCCCTTTTCACTCCGCCTCTCTCCCTTTTCACTCCCCTCTCTCCGCCTCTCTCCCTTTTCACTCCCTCTCTCCGCCTCTCTACCTTTTCACTCCCTCTCCCTCTCTAAGAACTTCCCATTTGAATCAATAAGGATTGCAGTTGTGGGTGACTATCTGGGTGGAGCAGACTGGGAGGGCTGGTATTCTGACCTGGGCTGGAGCAGACTGGGAGACTGGTATTCTGACCTGTGCTGGAGCAGACTGGGAGGCTGGTATTCTGACATGGGCTGGAGCACACTGTGCTGGAGCATACTGAGAGGCTGGTAAAGTTGACCTGGGCTGGAGCAGACTGAGAGGCTGGTATTCTGACCTGTGCTGGAGCAGACTGGGAGGCTGGTATTCTGACCTGGGCTGGAGCAGACTGGGAGGCTGGTATTCTGACCTGGGCTGGAGCAGACTGGGAGGCTGGTATTCTGACCTGGGCTGGAGCACACTGTGTTGGAGCAGACTGAGAGGCTGGTTGGCTGACCTGGGCTGAGAGCAGACTGAGAGGCTGGTATTCTGACCTGGGCTGGAGCAGACTGGTAGGCTGGTGCAGTGTCATCAGGCTGTGTGGTGGAGGCCATCCTGTTCTCGGGTTCTGCTTGTGTTATGCCAACCATCAGGTCATTATTACCACCAGGTCATTATAACCACCAGGTCATTATTACCACCAGGTCATTATAACCACCAGGTCATTAGAACCACCAGGTCATTATAACCACCAGGTCATTATAACCATCAGGTCATGAGAACCACCAGGTCATTAGAACCACCAGGTCATTAGAACCACCAGGTCATTAGAACACCAGGTCATTAGAACCACCAGGTCATTAGAACCACCAGGTCATTAGAACCACCAGGTCATTATTACCACCAGGTCATTATAACCACCAGGTCATTATTACCACCAGGTCATTATAACATCCAGGTCATTATTACCACCAGGTCATTATAACCACCAGGTCATTATTACCACCAGGTCATTATAACCACCAGGTCATTATAAACACCAGGTCATTATAACCACCAGGTCATTATAACCACCAGGTCATTATAACCACCAGGTCATTATAACCACCAGGTCATTATTACCACCAGGTCATTAGAACCACCAGGTCATTATAACCACCAGGTCATTATAACCACCAGGTCATTATAACCACCAGGTCATTATAACCACCAGGTCATTATTACCACCAGGTCATTAGAACCACCAGGTCATTATTACCACCAGGTCATTAGAACCACCAGGTCATTATAACCACCAGGTCATTATTACCACCAGGTCATTATAACCACCAGGTCATTATAACCACCAGGTCATTATAAGTAACCACCAAGGTCCATTAGAACCACCAGGTCATTATTACCACCAGGTCATTAGAACCACCAGGTCATTATAACCACCAGGTCATTATTACCACCATGTCATTATAACCACCAGGTCATTAGAACCACCAGGTCATTATAACCACCAGGTCATTAGAACCACCAGGTCATTATTACCACCAGGTCATTATAACCACCAGGTCATTATTACCACCAGGTCATTATAACCACCAGGTCATTAGAACCACCAGGTCATTATACCACCAGGTCATTATAACCATCAGGTCATGAGAACCACCAGGTCATTAGAACCACCAGGTCATTAGAACCACCAGGTCATTATAACCACCAGGTCATTATAACCACCAGGTCATTATTACCACCAGGTCATTAGAACCACCAGGTCATTTAGAACCACCAGGTCATTAGAACCACCCGGTTCATTAGAACCACCAGGTCATTATAACCACCAGGTCATTATTACCACAGGTCATTAGAACCACCAGGTCCATTAGAACCACCAGGTCAGGGAGAAGAGCCTCACTCTGACCTCTGTCGAGTTGAAGTATCTGCTCTCCAGTTGAAATTTCAGCTCTGGTGCAGATGTGCCCATCTGCTCTCCAGGTGTAGACCCAGGGGCCCGTTTAGAACCTTTTTAGGACATTCGAGATGACAGATGTTTGTGTTTGGTCTATTAATGTACCTGTGAGTTGAAATTTTTATCATTTTTGCATTTTTGACAAAATTAGACTCCTTTAAAGTGCCAGTTTTTCGCTCAGGTAGGGTATCAGCCTGAGCTATTTAAAACACGTTTTCAACATTTCAAGATAGCAGTTAGTTTAGTTTGATGTAAATAAAGATAGCTGAGAAGTGGACTCTGTCATTGTTTCTGACAAGATCTCTCATTGATCTCGGGTTCAGCCACCAGGGGGCCCCAAACCTCTTTGAAAAGTTCATGTGAATAGTTACCACTTCTCAGGAGATGATAGACTTAGCCTTTCAAATGTTTTGTAACGATGGGATGGCTATTGAACAGAACTTTAAAACCTGGTTTTCTTGTATGTACCAGTTCATGAAATCACACATTTGACCTTTATGCTCACTGAGTCTGTACATAGTCAAAGCTTTCCTTAAGTTTGGGTCAGTCACAGTGGTCAGGTATTCTGCCCTTTCTCCGCCTCTCTCCCTTTTCACTCCCTCTCTCCGCCTCTCTCCCTTTTCACTCCCTCTCTCCGCCTCTCTCCCTTTTCACTCCCTCTCTCCGCCTCTCTCCCTTTTCACTCCCTCTCTCCGCCTCTCTCCCTTTTCACTCCCTCTCTCCGCCTCTCTCCCTTTTCACTCCCCCTCTCCGCCTCTCTCCCTTTTCACTCCCTCCCTCTCCGCCTCTCTCTCTTTCACTCCCTCTCTCTCCCTTTTCCACTCCCTCTCTCTCCCTTTTCACTCTCTCTCTCCCTTTTCACTCCCCTCTCTCCGCCTCTCTCCCTTTTCACTCCCCTCTCTCCGCCTCTCTCCCTTTTCACTCCCCTCTCTCCGCCTCTCTCCTTTTTCACTCCCCTCTCTCCGCCTCTCTCCCTTTTCACTCCCTCTTTCCGCCTCTCTCCCTTTTCACTCCCTCGCTCCGCCTCTCTCCCTTTTCACTCCCTCGCTCCGCCTCTCTCCCTTTTCACTCCCTCTCTCCGCCTCTCTCCCTTTTCACTCCCCTCTCTCTCCGCCTCTCTCCCTTTTCACTCCCCTCTCTCCCTTTTCACTCCCCTCTCTCCGCCTCTCTCCCTTTCACTCCCTCTCTCCGCCTCTCTCCCTTTTCACTCCCCTCTCTCCGCCTCTCTCCCTTTTCACTCCCCTCTCTCCCTTTTCACTCCCCTCTCTCCGCCTCTCTCCCTTTCACTCCCTCTCTCCGCCTCTCTCCCTTTTCACTCCCCTCTCTCCCTTTTCACTCCCTCTCTCCGCCTCTCTCCCTTTTCACTCCCTCTCTCCGCCTCTCTCCCTTTTCACTCCCCTCTCCG
>NW_024058995.1:0-43038 GCF_016432855.1 Salvelinus namaycush
AGTGGTTAGAGCAGGTAGCCTAGTGGTTAGAGCAGGTAGCCTAGTGGTTAAGGCAGGTAGCCTAGTGGTTAGAGCAGGTAGCCTAGTGGTTACAGCAGGTAGCCTAGTGGTTAGAGCAGGTAGCCTAGTGGTTAAGGCAGGTAGCCTAGTGGTTAGAGCAGGTAGCCTAGTGGTTAGAGCAGGTAGCCTAGTGGTTAAGGCAGGTAGCCTAGTGGTTAGAGCAGGTAGCCTAGTGGTTACAGCAGGTAGCCTAGTGGTTAGAGCAGGTAGCCTAGTTGTTAGAGCTGGTAGCCTAGTGGTTAGAGCAGGTAGCCTAGTGGTTAGAGCAGGTAGTCTAGTGGTTAGAGCAGGTAGCCTAGTGGTTAGAGCAGGTAGCCTAGTGGTTAAGGCAGGTAGCCTAGTGGTTAGAGCAGGTAGCCTAGTGGTTAGAGCAGGTAGCCTAGTGGTTAGAGCAGGTAGCCTGGTGGTTAGAGCAGGTAGCCTAGCGGTTAAGGCAGGTAGCCTAGTGGTTAGAGCCAGGTAGCCTGGTGGTTAGAGCAGGTAGCCTAGTGGTTAGAGCAGGTAGCCTGGTGGTTAGAGCAGGTAGCCTGGTGGCTAGAGCAGGTAGCCTAGTGGTTAGAGCAGGTAGCCTGGTGGTTAGAGCAGGTAGCCTAGTGGTTGGAGCAGGTAGCCTGGTGGTTAGAGCAGGTAGCCTGGTGGTTAGAGCAGGTAGCCTAGTGGTTGGAGCAGGTAGCCTGGTGGTTAGAGCAGGTAGCCTAGTGGTTAGAGCAGGTAGCCTAGTGGTTAGAGCAGGTAGCCTGGTGGTTAGAGCAGGTAGCCTAGTGGTTAGAGCAGGTAGCCTAGTGGTTAGAGCAGGTAGCCTGGTGGTTAGAGCAGGTAGCCTAGAGGTTAGAGGAGGTAGCCTAGTGGTTGGAGCAGGTAGCCTGGTGGTTAGAGCAGGTAGCCTAGTGGTTGGAGCAGGTAGCCTAGTGGTTAGAGCGTTGAGCCAGTGAGAGAGAGAAAAGGAAGCAGGGCAGGTATGAAATATGACTGGCTGTCAGGTGAGTTGGGAATGTTCTGTCTTGACTGTCTTAATGCAGTGAAGAGACCACAGAGGAAGTGGGACAGAACAAACGGAAGCATGGAATGGGCAAGAGATAGTGATATGAGAAGACAAGCAGAGGGAGAGACAGAGGAGGGATGAATGGAGAGACATAGGAGGGATGAAGGGAGAGACAGAGGAGGGATGAAGGGAGAGACAGAGGAGGGTTGAAGGGAGAGACAGAGGAGGGATGAAGGGAGATACAGAGAGACTGTTGTGTCGTCTACAAACTGCAACTACAACTACTGTTGTGTCGTCTACTGTTGTGTCGTCTACAAACTTGATGATTGAGTTAGAGGCGTGCATGGCCACGGAGTACAGGAGGGGGCTGAGCACACACCCTTGTGGGTGAACAGGGAGTACATGAGGGGGCTGAGCACGCACCCTTGTGGGGCCCCAGTGTTGCTCAATAGAATGTCACTGCAACAACTGCAGCGCAGTAACATCATGAGTTGTGATTGGTTCATTGTTTAGCCAGCTAGCTAGGTACATGTCTTAACAAAATACTCCGCTATGCAGGTAACCATTTCGGGTGCGTTCGTCAATTTAGTCTGGCCATCTACTCCGATTTCAGAGCACTCTCGTCTGAGTGTGTCAGAGTGCAGAACAACTGATGAATTTACGAACGCTCAACATCCGCTGAATATGGCGTGTCGGTAAACGTCGGTAAATAAAGTGTAATTAAACTGTTGCCAGCAGCACAGTCAGAAACATTCTGGATACCATGAAAACAGTCTAACCAGCTCTGGGGTTATAATGTTCAGTGAGCTGTTCTCTCATTTGTATCTGGAAGTAGCTAGCATGTTAGCTTGGGTGCTTGATTGCTATTTGTATTTAAAAAATTAACAAAACAAATAAAAAAACAGAAATATACAAACAAGAGGACATAAACCTAACAGACAGAGGTATTACATACATTACTTACATTACGTATGTGGTAGATTAAGTTTAAATCCCTGGTTCTGGTCTGGCCTCCTGTATGTGGTCGAGGAAGTTTAAATCCCTGGTGCAGGGCTGGCCTCCTGTATGTGGTAGATTCAGTTTAAATCCCTGGTGCAAGGCTGGCCTCCTGTATGTAGTAGATTAAGTTTAAATCCCTGGTGCAGGGCTGGCCTCCTGTATGTGGTAGATTAAGTTTAAATCCCTGGTGCTGGTCTGGCCTCCTGTATGTGGTAGATTAAGTTTAAATCCCTGGTTCTGGTCTGGCCTCCTGTATGTGGTAGATTAAGTTTAAATCCCTGGTGCAGGGCTGGCCTCCTGTATGTAGTAGAGGAAGTTTAAATCCCTGGTTCTGGTCTGGCCTCCTGTATGTGGTAGATTAAGTTTAAATCCCTGGTTCTGGTCTGGCCTCCTGTATGTGGTAGAGGAAGTTTAAATCCCTGGTTCTGGTCTGGCCTCCTGTATGTGGTAGATTAAGTTTAAATCCCTGGTTCTGGGCTGGCCTCCTGTATGTAGTAGAGGAAGTTTAAATCCCTGGTTCTGGTCTGGCCTCCTGTATGTGGTAGATTAAGTTTAAATCCCTGGTTCTGGTCTGGCCTCCTGTATGTGGTAGAGGAAGTTTAAATCCCTTGTGCTGGGACTGACCAGGGCATCAGGATAGGAGAACTAACAGTTCATGTTGAACTGAGTCTGTCATTTTGTCATCTCACAGAGACAGAAAAGGAAAAGTCCAGTGTTGAAAGAACTGAGTGAAAAATCTTAGCGTGTTATTCTGTTTTGGATGCAAGGACATGTGTGTGTGTGTGTGTCCGTGCATGTACTCTATGGGTCAGTAAGCAAACATGGCTGATCAGTGTGTGTGTGTGTGTGTGTGTGCGCGCACATCCGTTTGTGTCCGTGTTGATCAGTGTACACGTTGACAGTTTGTCACAGCTGACCTACATTACTGACACAGCAGCTGTATCGATCTCAGGCCTCGAGACAAAAGTTCAATAAAACTGCTCTGTTTACGTTGACCTCAGAGTCATTTAGCAGACGCTTCTATCCACAGAGACTTACAGTTAATACGCTCACCTTCAGAGAGAGAGGAAGGACATTCACATATCATAGAAACTACACTCAATAAAGTACTTATCAGTCAGAGGTAGAAGAGGGGAGGGGTTCAGGAAATGTGGTCCTCTCCTCTTTACTCGCTCTCTCTCTCTCTCTGTCCTCCCTTCTCTCTCTCTCTGTCCTCCCCTCTTTCTCTCTGTTTCTTCTCTCTCTGTTCTCCCCTCTTTCTCTCTCTCTCTGTCCTCCCCTCTTTCTCTCTCTCTCTGTCCTCCCCTCCTTTCTCTCTCTCTCTGTCCTCCCCTCTTTCTCTCTCTCTCTGTCCTCCCCTATTTCTCTCTCTCTCTGTCCTCCCCTCTTTCTCTCTCTCTCTGTCCTCCCCTCCTTTCTCTCTCTCTCTGTCCTCCCCTATTTCTCTCTATCTCTGTCCTCCCCTCTTTCTCTCTCTCTCTGTCCTCCCCTCTTTCTCTCTCTCTCTGTCCTCCCCTCTTTCTTTCTATCTCTGTCCTCCCCTCTTTCTCTCTCTCTCTGTCCTCCCCTCTTTCTCTCTCTCTCTGTCCTCC
This sequence comes from Salvelinus namaycush, assembly GCF_016432855.1. Taxonomy (NCBI): domain Eukaryota; kingdom Metazoa; phylum Chordata; class Actinopteri; order Salmoniformes; family Salmonidae; genus Salvelinus; species Salvelinus namaycush. Next base: position 3,634 of record NW_024058995.1, read on the forward strand.
CCTCTTTCTCTCTCTCTGTCCTCCCCTCTCTCTCTCTCTCTCTCTCTCTGTTCTCCCCTCTTTCTCGCTCTCTCTGTCCTCCCCTCTTTCTCTCTCTCTCTGTCCTCCCCTCTTTCTCTGTCCTCCCCTCTTTCTCTCTATCTCTGTCCTCCCCTCTATCTCTGTCCTCCCCCCTTTCTCTCTCTCTGTCCTCCCCTCTCTCTCTCTCTCCCTCTCTCTCTCTGTCCTCCCCTATTTCTCTCTGTTTCTTCTCTCTCTGTTCTCCCCTCATTTTTTATCTCTGTCCTCCCCTCTTTCTCTCTCTCTCTGTCCTCCCCTCTTTCTCTCTCTCTCTGTCCTCCCCTCTTTCTCTCTCTCTCTGTCCTCCCCTCCTTTCTCTCTCTCTCTGTCCTCCCCTCTTTCTCTCTCTCTCTGTCCTCCCCTCTTTCTCTGTCCTCCCCTCTTTCTCTCTCTCTCTGTCCTCCCCTCTTTCTCTCTCTCTCTGTCCTCCCCTCTTTCTCTGTCCTCCCCTCTTTCTCTGTCCTCCCCCCTTTCTCTCTCTCTGTCCTCCCCTCTCTCTCTCTCTCTCTGTCTTCCCCTCTTTCTCCCTCTCTATCAATTCATTTCAATTCAAGGGGCTTTATTGACATGGGAAACATATGTTAACTTTGCCAAAGCAAGTGAGGTAGATAATATACAAAAGTGAAATAAACAATAAAAATGAACAGTAAACATTACACTCACAAAAGTTCCAAAAGAATAAAGACATTTCAAATGTCATATTATGTCTATATATACAGTGTTGTAATGATGTGCAAATAGTTAAAGTACAAAGGGAAAATAAATAAAAATACATCTAAGTTGTATTTACAATGGTGTTTGTTCTTCACTGGTTGCCCTTTTCTTGTGGCAACAGGTCACAAATCTTGCTGCTGTGATGGCACACTGTGGAATTTCTCCCAGTAGATATGGGAGTTTATCAAAATTGGGTTTGTTTTCTAATTCTTTGTGGATCTGTGTAATCTGAGGGAAATATGTCTCTCTAATATGGTCAAACATTTGGCAGGAGGTTACGAAGTGCAGCTCAGTTTCCACCTCATTTTGTGGGCAGTGAGCACATAGCTTGTCTTCTCTTGAGAGCCAGGTCTGCCTTTGGCGGCCTTTCTCAATAGCAAGGCTATGCTCACTGAGTCTCTACATAGTCAAAGCTTTCCTTAATTTTGGGTCAGTCACAGTGGTCAGTTATTCTGCCACTGTGTACTCTCTGTTTAGAGCCAAATAGCATTCTAGTTTGCTCTGTTTTTTTGTAAATTCTTTCCAATGTGTCAAGTCATTATCTTTTTGTTTTCTCATGATTTGGTTGGGTCTAATTGTGCTGCTGTCCTGGGGCTCTGTGGGGTGTGTTTGTGTTTGTGAACAGAGCCCCAGGACCAGCTTTTTTAGGGGACTCTTCTCCAGGTTCATCTCTGTAGCTGATGGCTTTGTATTTTCTCTCTCTCTCCCCCTCTCTGTCTCTGTATTTGTCTCTCTCTGTCTCTCTCTCTCTGTCTCTCTCTCTCTGTCTCTCTCTGTCTCTCTCTTACTCCGACTCTTTCTCTCTCTCTCTCTCTCTCTCTGTCTCTCTCTGTCTCTCTCTCTCTCTGTCTCTCTCTGTCTCTCTGTCTCTCTCTCTCTGTCCGTCTCTCTCTCTCTGTCCGTCTCTCTCTCTCTGTCTCTCTCTCTCTCTCTCTCTGTCTCTCTGTCTCTCTCTCTCTCTCTGTCCGTCTCTCTCTGTCTCTCTCTCTCTGTCCGTCTCTGTCTGTCTGTCTGTCTGTCTGTCTGTCTGTCTGTCTGTCTGTCTGTCTGTCTGTCTGTCTGTCTGTCTGTCTGTCTGTCTGTCTGTCTGTCTGTCTGTCTGTCTGTCTCTCTCTCTGTCTCTGTCTCTGTCTCTGTCTCTGTCTCTGTCACTCTCTCTCTCTCTCTCCCTCTCTCTCTCTGAATACAGATTCCTGACAGAGTGTGTGAGCGCTACAGTGGACTAGGGGATCAGTCAGTGGACTGTGTGTTTGTGAGAAGTCCTTTCCTAACTGCAGACATGGAGACCCATTTCCTGATGAGTGTGTTGTAAGTACAGATAATAATTCACACGTTTCTCCTTCAGGGGCTTTCTGTGTTTGTATATTCCACTCAGACACACACACTGACTAATCTACTCTCTCAGGAATCTCTCACTTGGATCCACTTCACACACTTTAATCCTGTAGGTGACATGTGTGCGCTTTTTAAATCTGTCCCCTCGTGGAACAAAAGTTCCCTGAGGAACCATTCCTGGATTACCCCATGTCAGAAGCGTAACACCTCTGAGAAACAGTTGAGAGAAGGAGAAAAGAAAACGGATGCCCAAAGCCTCTGTCTATCTCTCTCTCTCTCTTTCTCATTCTCTCTCTCTCTATTTCTCTCTCTCTCCCCCTCTCTCTGATCTGATTGGTTGACTGAGTTTAAGCAGAGGACAACATGAAAGCCTTGTATTCTTGTCTGCCTCTCACACACATCAGAGACAGAGGAGAGAAAGAGTGAAACAGCTCTATTATCCTCAAGGAGGTAAAGAGAAGGAACAAAATAATGAATGAAATTAACAGCATTAGTCTATTGATATATACGAATGGGCTTGTTCTATCTATAATGTAATGAACAGCATTAGTCTCTCTCCTCTCTGCATTGTTAGTTAAACAGCAGGCAGTAGAGATCAAATTACCTTACAGTGAAATGCTGAATTCAACAGGTGTAGTAGACCTTACATTGAAATACTGAATACAACAGGTGTAGTAGACCTCACAGTGAAATGCTGAATACAACAGGTGTAGTAGATCTTACAGTGAAATGCTGAATACAACAGGTGTAGTAGACCTCACAGTGAAATGCTGAATACAACAGGTGTCGTAGACCTCACAGTGAAATGCTGAATACAACAGGTGTAGTAGACCTCACAGTGAAATGCTGAATACAACAGGTGTAGTAGACCTTACAGTGAAATGCTGAATACAACAGGTGTAGTAGACCTCACAGTGTAATGCTGAATACAACAGGTGTAGTAGACCTCACAGTGAAATGCTGAATACAACAGGTGTAGTAGACCTCACAGTGTAATGCTGAATACAACAGGTGTAGTAGACCTTACAGTGAAATGCTGAATACAACAGGTGTAGTAGACCTTACAGTGAAATGCTGAATACAACAGGTGTAGTAGACCTTACAGTGAAATGCTGAATACAACAGGTGTAGTAGACCTTACAGTGAAATGCTGAATACAACAGGTGTAGTAGACCTCACAGTGAAATGCTGAATACAACAGGTGTAGTAGACCTCACAGGGAAATGATGAATACAACAGGTGTAGTAGACCTTACAGTGAAATGCTGAATACAACAGGTGTAGTAGACCTCACAGTGAAATGCTGAATACAACAGGTGTAGACCTTACAGTGAAATGCTGAATACAACAGGTGTAGTAGACCTCACAGTGTAATGCTGAATACAACAGGTGTAGTAGACCTCACAGTGAAATGCTGAATACAACAGGTGTAGTAGACCTCACAGTGAAATGCTGAATACAACAGGTGTAGTAGACCTTACAGTGAAATGCTGAATACAACAGGTGTAGTAGACCTCACAATGTAATGCTGAATACAACAGGTGTAGTAGACCTCACAGTGAAATGCTGAATACAACAGGTGTAGTAGACCTCACAGTGAAATGCTGAATACAACAGGTGTAGTAGACCTTACAGTGAAATGCTGAATACAACAGGTGTAGACCTCACAGTGAAATGCTGAATACAACAGGTGTAGTAGACCTCACAGTGAAATGCTGAATACAACAGGTGTAGTAGACCTCACAGTGAAATGCTGAATACAACAGGTGTAGTAGACCTCACAGTGAAATGCTGAATACAACAGGTGTAGTAGACCGTACAGTGAAATGCTGAATACAACAGGTGTAGTAGACCTTACAGTGAAATGCTGAATACAACAGGTGTAGACCTCACAGTGAAATGCTGAATACAACAGGTGTAGTAGACCTTACAGTGAAATGCTGAATACAACAGGTGTAGACCTCACAGTGAAATGCTGAATACAACAGGTGTAGTAGACCTCACAGTGAAATGCTGAATACAACAGGTGTAGTAGACCTCACAGTGAAATGCTGAATACAACAGGTGTAGTAGACCTCACAGGGAAATGCTGAATACAACAGGTGTAGTAGACCTCACAGTGAAATGCTGAATACTACAGGTGTAGACCTCACAGTGAAATGCTGAATACAACAGGTGTAGTAGACCTCACAGTGAAATGCTGAATACAACAGGTGTAGTAGACCTCACAGTGAAATGCTGAATACAACAGGTGTAGTAGACCTCACAGTGAAATGCTGAATACAACAGGTGTAGTAGACCTCACAGTGAAATGCTGAATACAACAGGTGTAGTAGACCTTACAGTGTAATGCTGAATACAACAGGTGTAGTAGACCTCACAGTGAAATGCTGAATACAACAGGTGTAGTAGACCTTACAGTGAAATGCTGAATACAACAGGTGTAGTAGACCTCACAGTGAAATGCTGAATACAACAGGTGTAGTAGACCTCACAGTGAAATGCTGAATACAACAGGTGTAGTAGACCTCACAGTGAAATGCTGAATACAACAGGTGTAGTAGACCTCACAGTGAAATGCTGAATACAACAGGTGTAGTAGACCTCACAGTGAAATGCTGAATACAACAGGTGTAGTAGACCTCACAGTGAAATGCTGAATACAACAGGTGTAGTAGACCTCACAGTGAAATGCTGAATACAACAGGTGTAGTAGACCTCACAGTGAAATGCTGAATACAACAGGTGTAGTAGACCTCACAGGGAAATGATGAATACTACAGGTGTAGTAGACCTCACAGTGAAATGCTGAATACTACAGGTGTAGACCTCACAGTGAAATGCTGAATACAACAGGTGTAGTAGACCTCACAGTGAAATGCTGAATACAACAGGTGTAGTAGACCTCACAGGGAAATGATGAATACTACAGGTGTAGTAGACCTTACAGTGAAATGCTGAATACTACAGGTGTAGACCTCACAGTGAAATGCTGAATACAACAGGTGTAGTAGACCTCACAGTGAAATGCTGAATACAACAGGTGTAGTAGACCTCACAGTGAAATGCTGAATACAACAGGTGTAGTAGACCTCACAGTGAAATGCTGAATACAACAGGTGTAGTAGACCTCAAAGTGAAATGCTGAATACAACAGGTGTAGTAGACCTCACAGTGTAATGCTGAATACAACAGGTGTAGTAGACCTCACAGTGTAATGCTGAATACAACAGGTGTAGTAGACCTCACAGTGTAATGCTGAATACAACAGGTGTAGTAGACCTCACAGTGAAATGCTGAATACAACAGGTGTAGTAGACCTCACAGTGAAATGCTGAATACAACAGGTGTAGTAGACCTCACAGTGTAATGCTGAATACAACAGGTGTACACTCATCTACTGTTGTTCTGGTATTGATTTGTACTTTTCTCACCAAAGTACGTCCATCTCTAGGAGACAGAACGCGTCTCCTTCCTGAGCGGTATGACGGCTGCGTGGTCCCATGGTGTTTATACTTGCGTACTATTGTTTGTACAGATGAACGTGGTACCTTCAGGCATTTGGAAATGTCTCCCAAGGATGACTTCAACTGTATATATATATATATATATATATATGCGCGACAAAAGTCAGAAATAGCGATATAATATATGCTTTACCTTTGAAGACCTTCTTCTGTTGGCGCTCCAAAAGGTCCCAGAAACATCACAAATGGTCCTTTTGTTCGATAAGGTCCTTCTTTATGTCCCAAAAATGTCCATTTATTTGGCGCGTTTGATTCAGAAATACATCGGTTTCAACTCGCCCAACATGCCTACAAAGTATCTAATAAGTTACCTGTAAACTTGGTCCAAACATTTCAAACAACGTTCCTAATCCAACCTCAGGTACCCTAAAACGTAAATAATCGATCAAATATAAGACGGAATAAACAGTTTCTAATACTGGATAAAAACAAGGTGAACCGCGCTCCAGTTCACACGCACCAAAACAGTAGAGTCCACCTGGAGTGACACGTACAATGAATAGGACTACTTCTTCATTTCTCAAAAGAAAAACATCAAACAATTTCTAAAGACTGTTGACATCTAGTGGAAGCCATAGGAACTGCAACCAGGTTCCTGAAAATAAGGGTATTCCATAGAAATTCATTGGAAAATCCTATGACCTACATTTATTTTTTTCCTGGATAGTTTGTCCTCGGGGTTTCGCCTGCCAAATCAGTTATGTTATACTCATAGACATTATTTTAACAGTTTTAGCAACTTCTGGGCCTGAGTAACAGGCAGTTTAATTTGGGCACGCTTTTCATCCAGATGTCAAAATACTGCCCCATTGTCACGATCGTCAAAGGGAGAGAGAGAGGACCAAGGCGCAGCGCGTGAAAAATACATCTTCTCTTTATTATAAGAAGGATAACGAAACAAAACAACAAACAGATGACCGTGAAGCTATAAATACAGATAGTGCTGACACAAACACTACACATAGACAATTACCCACAAAACAGCTAAAGCCTATGGTTGCCTTAAATATGGCTCCCAATCAGAGACAACAATAACCAGCTGTCTCTAATTGAGACCCAATTCAGGCAACCATAGACTTTCCTAGACACCTACACTGAACACTAAACCATCTACTCTACTAAACCCCCTAAACCAAACAACACCCTAGACAATACAAAAAACACATACTTCACCATGTCACACCCTGACCTATCTAAAATAATAATGAAAACAAAGATAACTAAGGCCAGGGTGTGACATAACCCCCCCCTTATGGTGCGAACTCCGGGCGCACCAGCATAAAGTCTAGGGGAGGGTCTGGGTGGGCGTCTGTCCACGGTGGCGGCTCTGGCACTGGTCGTGGTCCCCACCCCACCATAGTCACTACCCGCTTACGTAGCCTCCTCCAAATGGCCACCCTCCACATTAACCCCACTGGATTAAGGGGCAGCACCGGACTAAGGGGCAGCACCGGACTAAGGGGCAGCACCGGACTAAGGGGCAGCACCGGACTAAGGGGCAGCACCGGACTAAGGGGCAGCACCAGGATAAGGGGCAGCACCAGGATAAGGGGCAGCACCAGGATAAGGGGCAGCACCAGGATAAGGGGCAGCACCAGGATAAGGGGCAGCACCAGGATAAGGGGCAGCACCAGGATAAGGGGCAGCACCAGGATAAGGGGCAGCTCCGGACTGAGGGACGGCAGCTCCGGACTGAGGGACGGATCCTGGCTGGATGACTGCTCTGGCGGATCTTGGCTGGACGGCTCTAGCAGATCCTGGCTGGACGGCTCATGGCTGGCTGACGGATCTGGCTGCTCATGGCTGGCTGACGGATCTGGCTGCTCATGGCTGGCTGACGGATCTGGCTGCTCATGGCTGGCTGACGGATCTGGCTGCTCATGGCTGGCTGACGGATCTGGCTGCTCATGGCTGGCTGACGGATCTGGCAGATCCTGTCTGGTTGGCGGCTCTGGCAGATCCTGTCTGGTTGGCGGCACTGGCAGATCCTGTCTGGTTGGCGGCTCTGGCAGATCCTGTCTGGTTGGCGGCTCTGGCAGATCCTGTCTGGTTGGCGGCTCTGGCAGATCCTGTCTGGTTGGCGGCTCTGGCAGATCCTGACTGACGAATGGCTCTAGCGGCTCCTGACTGACTAACGGCTCTGACGGCTCGGGACAGACGGGCGGCTCTAATGGCTCGGGACAGACGGATGGCTCAGACGGCACTGGGCAGACGGATGGCTCAGATGGCGCTGGGGAGACGGATGGCTCAGATGGCGCTGGGGAGACGGATGGCTCAGATGGCGCTGGGGAGACGGATGGCTCAGATGGCGCTGGGGAAACGGATGGCTCAGATGGCGCTGGGGAGACGGATGGCTCAGATGGCACTGGGCAGACGGATGGCTCTGGCCGGAATAGGCGCACTGTAGGCCTGGTGCGTGGTGCCGGAACTGGAGGCACCGGGCTAAGGACACGCACCTTCAGGCTAGTGCGGGGAGAAGGAACAGGGCATACTGGACCCTGGGGACGCACATTAGGCCTAGTGCGTGGTGCCGGAACTGGTGGTACCGGGCTGGGGACACGCATCTCAGGGCTAGTGCGGGGAGCAGCAACAGGATGCACAGGACTCTGGAGACGCACAGGAGGCTTGGTGCGTGGTGCCGGAATTGGTGGTACCGGGCTGGAGACACGCACCATAGGACGAGTGCGTGGAGGAGGAACAGGGCTCTGGAGACACACTGGAAGCCTGGTGCGTGGTGTAGGCACTGGTGGAACTGGACTGGGGCGGGGAGGTGGCGCCGGAAATACCGGACCGTGCAGGCGTACTGGTTCCCTTGAACACCGAGCCTGCCCAACCTTACCTGGTTGAATGCTCCCCGTCGCCCGACCAGTGCGGGGAGGTGGAATAACCTGCACCGGGCTATGTAGGCGAACCGGGGACACCATGCGTAAGGCTGGTGCCATGTATGCCGGCCCGAGGAGACGCACTGGAGACCAGACGCGTTGAGCCGGCATCATGGCACCTGGCTCAATGCCCAATCTAGCCCTACCAGTGCGGGGAGGTGGAATAACCCGCACCGGGCTATGAACACGTACAGGAGACACCGTGCGCTCTATTGCGTAACACGGTGTCCGCCCGTACTCCCGCTCTCCAAGGTTAGCCTGGGAAGTGGGCGCAGGTCTCCTACCTGCCCTCGGCCCACTACCTCTTAGCCCCCCCCCAAGAAATTTTTGGGTAGTACTCGCGGGCTTCCAGCCTTGCCTCCGTGCTGCCTCCTCATATCGCCTCCTCTCGGCTTTCGCTGCCTCCAGCTCTTCACGAGGGAGGCGATATTCTCCCGGTTGTGCCCAAGGTCCCTTTCCATCTAATATCTCCTCCCATGTCCATGAATCCTTGATGCCTTGATCCTGTTGCCGCTTGTCACGCTGCTTGATCCGGGTTTGGTGGGTAATTCTGTCACGATCGTCAAAGGGAGAGAGAGAGGACCAAGGCGCAGCGCGTGAAAAATACATCTTCTCTTTATTATAAGAAGGAAAACGAAACAAAACAACAAACAGACGACCGTGAAGCTATAAATACAGATAGTGCTGACACAAACACTACACATAGACAATTACCCACAAAACAGCTAAAGCCTATGGTTGCCTTAAATATGGCTCCCAATCAGAGACAACAATAACCAGCTGTCTCTAATTGAGACCCAATTCAGGCAACCATAGACTTTCCTAGACACCTACACTGAACACTAAACCATCTACTCTACTAAACCCCCTAAACCAAACAACACCCTAGACAATACAAAAAACACATACTTCACCATGTCACACCCTGACCTAACTAAAATAATAATGAAAACAAAGATAACTAAGGCCAGGGTGTGACACCCATAGCCAAGAGAGGTTAACTAGGCAAGTCAGTTTTAAGAACAAATTCTTATTTACAATGACGGCCTACCGAGGAACAGTGGGTTAACTGCCTTGTTCAGGGGCAGAATGACAGACTTTTACCTTGTCAGCTCGGGGATTTGATCTAGCCATCTTTTGGTTACTAATGCTCTAACCACTAGATTACCTGCCTATTAGGTTATGATATGGGGACACCCCAGTAATGACTGCCTTTTCATTTACGAAGCTCTGCTACACGAGCTTCCGACCTACCTAGTTTCATTGTTAAAGTATAACAACAGGTTTGGTTAGCTCTCGAGGTACCTCTGATTGCCTGGTGCCGCTTGGGCGTTTTAGGAGTATAATGTTGCATTTTTTTTAAATGAGAATTGCATTAGTTTTGATTAAATGTAAAAATATTTATGGTTGTTGAAATGCACATTTTTGGGGAAATTGTAACCTGTAGTTTTTATTGAATGTTTCTCCTGTTCACCAATGAATACACCCCTAGTAGTAACTAATGGTCTGTTTCAAAAGGTTTCTCCTGTTCACTAATGAATACATCCCTGGTAGTAACGAATGGTCTGTTTCAAAAGGTTTCTCCTGTTCACTAATGAATACACCCCTAGTAGTAACTAATGGTCTGTTTCAAAAGGTTTCCCCTGTTCACTAATGAATACATCCCTAGTAGTAACTAATGGTCTGTTTCAAAAGGTTTCTCCTGTTCACTAATGAATACACCCCTAGTAGTAACTAATGGTCTGTTTCAAAAGGTTTCTCCTGTTCACTAATGAATACACCCCTAGTAGTAGCTAATGGTCTGTTTCAAAAGGTTTCTCCTGTTCACTAATGAATACACCCCTAGTAGTAACTAATGGTCTGTTTCAAAAGGTTTCTCCTGTTCACTAATGAATACACCCCTAGTAGTAACTAATGGTCTGTTTCAAAAGGTTTCTCCTGTTCACTAATGAATACATCCCTGGTAGTAACTAATGGTCTGTTTCAAAAGGTTTCTCCTGTTCACTAATGAATACATCCCTGGTAGTAACTAATGGTCTGTTTCAAAAGGTTTCTCCTGTTCACTAATGAATACACCCCTAGTAGTAGCTAATGGTCTGTTTCAAAAGGTTTCTCCTGTTCACTAATGAATACATCCCTGGTAGTAACGAATGGTCTGTTTCAAAAGGTTTCTCCTGTTCACTAATGAATACATCCCTGGTAGTAACTAATGGTCTGTTTCAAAAGGTGTCTCCTGTTCACTAATGAATACATCCCTGGTAGTAACTAATGGTCTGTTTCAAAAGGTTTCTCCTGTTCACTAATGAATACACCCCTAGTAGTAACTAATGGTCTGTTTCAAAAGGTTTCTCCTGTTCACTAATGAATACACCCCTAGTAGTAACTAATGGTCTGTTTCAAAAGGTTTCTCCTGTTCACTAATGAATACACCCCTAGTAGTAGCTAATGGTCTGTTTCAAAAGGTTTCTCCTGTTCACTAATGAATACACCCCTAGTAGTAACTAATGGTCTGTTTCAAAAGGTTTCTCCTGTTCACTAATGAATACACCCCTAGTAGTAACTAATGGTCTGTTTCAAAAGGTTTCTCCTGTTCACTAATGAATACATCCCTGGTAGTAACTAATGGTCTGTTTCAAAAGGTTTCTCCTGTTCACTAATGAATACATCCCTGGTAGTAACTAATGGTCTGTTTCAAAAGGTTTCTCCTGTTCACTAATGAATACACCCCTAGTAGTAGCTAATGGTCTGTTTCAAAAGGTTTCTCCTGTTCACTAATGAATACATCCCTGGTAGTAACGAATGGTCTGTTTCAAAAGGTTTCTCCTGTTCACTAATGAATACATCCCTGGTAGTAACTAATGGTCTGTTTCAAAAGGTTTCTCCTGTTCACTAATGAATACACCCCTAGTAGTAACTAATGGTCTGTTTCAAAAGGTTTCTCCTGTTCACTAATGAATACACCCCTAGTAGTAACTAATGGTCTGTTTCAAAAGGTTTCTCCTGTTCACTAATGAATACATCCCTGGTAGTAACTAATGGTCTGTTTCAAAAGGTTTCTCCTGTTCACTAATGAATACATCCCTGGTAGTAACTAATGGTCTGTTTCAAAAGGTTTCTCCTGTTCACTAATGAATACACCCCTAGTAGTAGCTAATGGTCTGTTTCAAAAGGTTTCTCCTGTTCACTAATGAATACATCCCTGGTAGTAACGAATGGTCTGTTTCAAAAGGTTTCTCCTGTTCACTAATGAATACATCCCTGGTAGTAACTAATGGTCTGTTTCAAAAGGTTTCTCCTGTTCACTAATGAATACATCCCTGGTAGTAACTAATGGTCTGTTTCAAAAGGTTTCTCCTGTTCACTAATGAATACATCCCTGGTAGTAACTAATGGTCTGTTTCAAAAGGTTTCTCCTGTTCACTAATGAATACATCCCTGGTAGTAACTAATGGTCTGTTTCAAAAGGTTTCTCCTGTTCACTAATGAATACATCCCTGGTAGCAACTCATATTCTGTTTCAAAAGGTTTCTCCTGTTCACTAATGAATACATCCCTGGTAGTAACTCATATTCTGTTTCAAAAGGTTTCTCCTGTACGGTGTCGACTGAACACGACCCAATTTAGAGAGAAGAAGAGATTGAAGGAAGGAATATAATTTCTACATCTATCCACTCAGCTGTAATGAAACATAATATATCAAATATTGGCTTATTTGTCCTTTGGCCATATTTCGATGTTCTCCCCATCCCTTCTCTCTCTTTCTCTCCTCTCTCACGCTCCCACGCTCTCTCTCTTTCTCTCACTCTTTCTCTCACTCTCTCTCTCTCTCTCTCTCAATATTGTTTCAGTCCGTCCAGAGAGAAATCCAGGAGAAAGAAAGAAAGAATGAAAGAGTCATTGTAAGAGATAGTCATCCTAGCCCTCTGACTAGTACAGCTGGTACAGTACAGTAGTAGTAGGAGTAGAAAATAGCAGATACACTCTTTCTCCTCCCTCTCTCTCTCCTCTCTCTTTTCTCTCTCCTTTCTCTTTCGCTTTTCTTTCTCCTCTCTCTCTCCTCTCTCTACTCTCTCTCCTCCCTCTCCTCTCTATCCTCCCTCTCGTCTTTCTCCTCTCTATCTCCTCTCTCTCCTCACTCTCCTCCCTCTCCTCTCTCTCCTCCCTCTATCCTCTCTCTCCTCTCTCCTCTCTTTCTCTTGTCTCTCGCATCTCTGTCTCTCTTCCCTCTTGCCTCCCACTCCTCTCACTCTCCTTTCTCTCTTCTCTCTCCCCCTCTCCTTCCTATCCTCTCTCCTCCCTATCCTCTCTCTCTTCTCTCTACTCCCTCTCCTCTCTCCCCTCTCCGTCCTATCCTCTCTGGCTCCTCTCTCCCCCTCTCCCTGTCTCTCCTTTCTCTCTCCTTTCTCCTCCCTCTCTTCTCCCTCTCATCTCTCTTCTCCATCTCATCTCTCACCTCCCTCTCTTCTCCCTCTCTCTCTCCTCCTTCTCCTCCCTCGCCTCTCTCCCTTCCCTCTACTCTCTATCACTTTCTCTCTCCTCTCCTTCTCTCTCTCTCGCATCTCTCTCTCCTCTCTCCTCCCTTTCCTCTCTCCTCCCTCTCCTCTCTCCCTTCCTTCTATTCTCTCCTCCCTTTCTTCTCTGTCGTGTATTACTACTCTGACCCCAGTCCTCCTCTCCTCTCCTGACTGTTGTCTGTGAGGACTGTTTTCTCTCTCTTTTTCTCTTTCTTTCTCTCCTTATTTTTCTGTCTATCTCTCTCTCCACCTCTCAGTCCCTAATTGGCTGAAACCACTGCTGCCCTCCATCTATTAATCCATCAATCTCTTTTTTCAATAATCAATCTCTCCATCTCTCCATCATCCATCCATCCATCACTCTCTCCATTTATTTAACCATCCATCCATCAAGCCTTCCCTTCTCTCCGGGGCTTATTTTGGCCCTTGACATGGAATTGCACTCAGAGACAGCGGGTACATGAGAGTTTATAAACAGCTGTTGCACTCAGAGACAGAGGATACATGAGAGGTAGAAAACAGCTGTTACACTCAGAGACAGCAGGTACCTGAGAGTTTATAAACTGCTGTTACACTCAGAGACAGCGGGTACATGAGAGGTAGAAAACAGCTGTCATTATTTCTGAGTGGACTGTTAGTAGGAATACAGAGAGACTGGAAACAGTGAGACGCACAAACACAAGCATGCATGTAGACACACACCTGTGAGATACACACTAGTGGGACACACATACAGACAGTCAGCACACACACACACACACACACACACACACACACACACACACACACACACACACACACACACACACACACACACACACACACACACACACACACACACACACACACACACACACACACACACACACACACACACACACACACACACACACACACACACTGTAATGAGTATGTTAGACTAGCAGAGTGGGTACGATCCAGGGTGGCTCTAAATTATACTTAATTACTGTTTTCACTACAGTTCTCCTTCTGCTTCTCTGGCTAGCTTTAATGGGGGAGAGAACACACAGATACAGTCTGTCATAATACTCTGACTAGCTTTAATGGGGGAAAGAACACATAGATACAGTCTGTCATAATACTCTGACTAGCTTTAATGGGGGAGAGAACACATAGATACAGTCTGTCATAATACTCTGAATAGCTTTAATGGGGGAGAGAACACATAGACACAGTCTGTCTGTCATAATACACTGACTAACTTTAATGGGGGAGAGAACACATAGATACAGTCTGTCATAATACTCTGACTAGCTTTAATGAGGGAGAGAACACAGATACAGTCTGTCATAATACTCTGACTAGCTTTAATGGGGGAGAGAACACATAGATACAGTCTGTCATAATACTCTGACTAGCTTTAATGGGGGAGAGACCACATAGGTACAGTCTGTCATAATACTCTGACTAACTTTAATGGGGGAGAGAACACACAGATACAGTCTGTCATAATACTCTGACTAGCTTTAATGGGGGAGAGACCACATAGGTACAGTCTGTCATAATACTCTGACTAGCTTTAATGGGGGAGAGAACACATAGATACGCTCTGTCATAATACTCTGACTAGCTTTAATGGGGAGAGAACACATAGATACAGTCTGTCATAATACTCTGACTAGCTTTAATGGGGGAGAGAACACATAGATACAGTCTGCCATAATACTCTGACTAGCTTTAATGGGGGAGAGAACACATAGATACAGTCTGTCATAATACTCTGACTAGCTTTAATGGGGGAGAGAACACATAGATACGCTCTGTCATAATACTCTGACTAGCTTTAATGGGGGAGAGAACACATAGACACAGTCTGTCATAATACTCTGACTAGCTTTAATGGGGGAGAGAACACATAGATACAGTCTGTCATAATACTCTGACTAACTTTAATGGGGGTGAGAACACATAGATACAGTCTGCCATAATACTCTGACTAGCTTTAATGGGGGAGAGGACACATAGATACAGTCTGTCATAATACTCTGACTAGCTTTAATGGGGGAGAGAACACATAGATACAGTCTGTCTGTCATAATACCCTGACTAACTTTAATGGGGGAGAGAACACATAGATACAGTCTCTCATAATACTCTGACTAGCTTTAATGGGGGAGAGAACACAGACACAGTCTGTCATAATACTCTGACTAACTTTAATGGGGGAGAGAACACACAGATACAGTCTGTCATAATACTCTGACTAGCTTTAATGGGGGAGAGAACACACAGATACAGTCTGTCATAATACTCTGACTAGCTTTAATGGGGGAGAGAACACATAGATACAGTCTGTCATAATACTCTGACTAGCTTTAATGGGGGAGAGAACACACAGATACAGTCTGTCATCATACTCTGACTAGCTTTAATAGGGGGGGGGAACACATAGATACTGTAACGGCTGTCTAATTCCTCCTCCTCGGATGAGGAGAAGGAGTAAGGGTCGGACCAAAACGCAGAGTTGTTAGTGCTCATATTGATTTAATCAAAACGAAACTGAACACTTACAAATACAAAAAAACAACAAACGTGACAAAACCGAAAACAGTCCCGTGTGGCACGAACACTGACACGAGATACAAACACCCACAAAACACACGTGAAACCCCGGCTGCCTAAGTATGATTCTCAATCAGGGACAACGATTGACAGCTGCCTCTGATTGAGAATCATACCAGGCCGAACACAAAATCCCAACATAGAAAATCACACATAGACAAACCCACCCAACTCACGCCCTGACCAACTAAATAAATACAAGACAAAAGAAAACAGGTCAGGAACGTGACAGATACGCTCTGTCATAATACTCTGACTAACTTTAATGGGGGAGAGAAGACACAGATACAGTCTGTCATAATACTCTGACTAGCTTTAAAACTTCTTATGGCTGGGGGCGCTATTTTCGCGTTCGGATGAAAAGCATGCTCAGAGTTAAATCTCTGCTACTCAGGCCCAGAAGCTAAGATATGCATTTTATTAGTATATTTGGATAGAAAACACTCTGAAGTTTCTAAAACTGTTTGAATCATTTATGTGAGTTTTACAGAACTCATATGGCAGGCAAAAAGCTGAGAAAAAATCCAACCATGAAGTGGGAAATCTGACGTTTGTAGGTTTTCAAGTCTTTGCCTATCCAAGATACAGTGTAAATTTGGTCCGATTGCACTTCCTAAGGCTTCCACTAGATGTCAACAGTCTTTAGAACCTTGTTTCGGGCTTCTACTGTGAAGGGGGAGCGAATAAGAGCTGTTTGAGTCAGGGGTCTGGCAGAAGGCCATGAGCTAAGTCAGGCGCACGGCCGTGAGAGCGAGCTCTGTTCCTTTTCATTTCTAAAGACAAAGGAATTGTCCGGTTGAAACACTATTGAAGATTTATGATAAAAAACATCCTAAAGAATGATTCTATACATTGTTTGACATGTTTCTACGAACTGTAAATAAACTTTTTGGACTTTTCGTCTGGACCTAGTGCTCGCGCCTTGTGAATTTGGATCTGTGAACTAAACGCGCAAACAAAAAGGAGGTATTTGGACATAAATGATGGACTTTATCGAACAAAACAAACATTTATTGTGGAACTGGGATTCCTGGGAAGGCATTCTGATGAAGATCATCAAAGGTAAGTGAATATTTATAATGCTATTTCTGACTTCTGTTGACTCAACAACATGGCGGGTATCTGTATGGCTTGTTTTTGTGTCTGAGCGCCATACTCAGATTATTCCATGGTGCGCTTCCGCTGTAAAGCTTTTTTGAAATCTGACACGGCGGTTGCATTAAGGAGAAGTATATCTTTAATGGGGAAGAGAACACATACAGTTGAAGTCGGAAGTTTACATACACCTTAGCCAAATACATTTCAACTCAGTTTTTCACAATTCCCTACATTTAATCCAAGTTAAAATTCCTTGTTTTCGGTCAGTTAGGATCACCACTTTATTTTAAGAATGTGAAATGTCAGAATAATAATAGAGAGAATGATTTATTTCAGCTTTTATTTCTTTCATCCAATTCCCAGTGGGTCAGAAGTTTACATACACTCAATTAGTATTTGGTAGCATTGCCTTTAACTTGTATTAAAAGTTTCAGGTAGCCTTCCACAAACTTCCCATAATAAGTTGGGTGAATTTTGGCCCATTCCTCCTGACAGAGCTGGTGTAACTGAGTCAGGTTTGTAGGCCTACTTGCTCAAACACGCTTTTTCAGTTCTGCCCACAAATGTTCTATAGGATTGAGGTCAGGGCTTTGTGAAGGCCACTCCAATACCTTGAATTTGTTGTCCTGAAGCCATTTTGCCACAACTTTGGAAGCATGCTTGGGGTCATTGTCCATTTGGAAGACCCATTTGCGACCAAACTTTAACTTTCTGACTGATGTCTTGAGATGTTGCTTCAATATATCCACATAATTTTCCTACCTCATGATGCCATCTATTTTGTGAAGTGCACCAGTCCCTCCTGCAGCAAAGCACCCCCACAACATGATGCTGCCACCCCCGTGCTTCACGGTTGGGATGGTGTTCTTCGGCTTGCAAGCATCCCCCTTGTTCCTCCAAACATAAAAATGGTCGTTATGGCCAAACAGTTCTATTTTTGTTTTCAGACCAGAGGATATTTCTCCAAAAAGTACGATCTTTGTCCCCATGTGCAGATGCAAACCGTAGTCTGGCTTTTTTATGGCAGTTTTGGAGCAGTGGCTTCTTTCTTGCTGAGCGGCCTTTCAAGTAATGTCGATATAGAACTCGTTTTACTGTGGATATAGATACTTTTGTATTAATTAATTAATTAATAATTTTGCTTATTTTCCCTTTTAACCTTTATTTAACTAGGCAAGTCAGTTAAGAACAAATTCGTATTTTCAATGACAGCCAAGAACAGTGGGCTAACTGCCTTGTTCAGGGACAGAACAACAGATTTTTACCTTGTCAGCTCAGGGATTCGAAATTGCAACCTTTTGGTTACTAGTCCAATGCTCTAACCACTAGGCTACCTGCCACATAATTTCCCTTCCTCATGATGCCATCTATTTTGTGAAGTGCACCAGTCCGTCCTGCAGCAAAGCACCCCGACAACATGATGCTGCCACCCCCGTGCTTCACGGTTGGGATGGTGTTCTTCCGCTTCCAAGCATCCCGATGGTCATTATGGCCAAACAGTTCTATTTTTGTTTCATCAGACCGGAGGACAAAAAGTACGATCTTTGTCCCCATGTACAGTTGCAAACCGTAGTCTGGCTTTTTTTATGGTGGTTTTGGAGCAGTGGCTTCTTCCTTGCTGAGCGGCCTTTCAGGTTATGTCGATACTCGTTTTACTGTTGATATAGATACTTTTGTACTTTTGTTTCCTCAAGCATCTTCACAAGGTCCTTTGCTGTTGTTCTGGGATTGATTTGCACTTTTCGCACCAAAGTACGTTCATCTCTAGGAGACATAACATGTCTCCTTCCTGAGCGGTATGACGGCTGCGTGGTCCCATGGTGTTTATACTTATGTACTATTGTTTGTACAGATGAACGTGGTACCTTCAGGCGTTTGGAAATTGCTTCCAAGGATGAACCAGACTTGTTGAGGTCTAGAACTTTTGTTCTGAGGTCTTGGCTGATTTCTTTAGATTTTCCCATGATGTCAAGCAAAGAGGCACTGAGTTTGAAGGTAGGCCTTGAAATACATCCACAGGTACACCTCCAACTGACTCAAATGATATCAATTAGCCTATCAGAAGCTTCTAAAGCCATGACATCATTTTCTAGAATATTCCAAGCTGTTTAAAGGCACAGTCAACTTAGTGTATGTAAACTTCTGACCCACTGGAATTGTGATACAGTGAAATAATCTGTCTGTAAACAATTGTTGGAAAAATGTATTGTGTCACGCACAAAGTAGATGTCCTAACCGACTTGCCAAAACTATAGTTTGTAAACAAGAAATGTGTGGAGTGGTTGAAAAACAAGTTTTAATGACTCCAACCTAAGTGGATGTAAACTTCCGACTTCCACAGTACCATAATGCCCTCTGTCTGATTTTATCGTTGTGAATCTTACATATTTTGGAAGTACAGTATTTATTTCATGGATATGTGAATAGATTAGGTACACACAAACACGTGCACACACACACACACAAACACGTGCACACACACGCACCGATGGACAAATGGATAGGTGGACGGGTGTCAGTCAGAACAGAATTACCACTATAGAAATGAATGCTATGACAGATATTATATATCACCATAGCAACAGTCCATAGCCTCGTGGGACTTGGGGGCCAGTGGGTTCCCCCACGACAACAGACTTCTATTTACATTAATGATCGTGTGTGTGTGTGTGTGTGTGTGTGTGTGTGTGTGTGTGTGTGTGTGTGTGTGTGTGTGTGTGTGTGTGTGTGTGTGTGTGTGTGTGTGTGTGTGTGTGTGTGTGTGTATTTAGATGACGCCGACAAAAACAATCCAAAACAACCGTGAAGCTAAAGGGCTATAGTGCCACATACAAAGACAACTTCCCACAAAGACAGGTGGGAAAAAGGGCTACCTAAGTATGGTTCTCAATCAGAGACAACGATAGACAGCTGTCCCTGATTGAGAACCCTACCAGGCCAAACACATAGAATTATCAAATCAAATCAAATGTATTTATAGAGCCCTTCTAACATCAGCTGATGTCTCAAAGTGCTGTACAGAAACCCAGCCTAAAACCCCAAACAGCAAGCAATGCAGGTGTAGAAGCACGGTGGCTAGGAAAAACTCCCTATATATAGAACTAAAGATAATAATAGAACTAAAGAACATAGAATACCCACCCCAAATCACACCCTGACCAAACCAAATAGAGACTTAAAAAGGATCTCTAAGTGTGTGTGTGTGTGTGTGTGTGTGTGTGTGTGTGTGTGTGTGTGTGTGTGTGTGTGTGTGTGTGTGTGTGTGTGTGTGTGTGTGTGTGTGTGTGTGTGTGTGTGTGTGTGTGTCCACAGTTTATGTGTCCAAAGTGGTAGACTTGGACTGAAATAGGTTCTGGTACTCACTTCCATTCCAGTGAGTATCTGAGTGTCTTCTTCTATGGTCAGTTTCTATCACATCTGAATGTTTTCTTCTATGGTCAGATTACATCACATCTGAATGTCTTCTTCTATGGTCAGATTCTATCACATCTGAATGTCTTCTTCTATGGTTAGATTCTATCCCATCTTTATGTCTTCTTCTATGGTCAGATTCCATTAAATATGAATGTCTGTTTCTAGGGTCAGTATTAGATAACGTGGTATTAGCATAATCTACCCCCCTGATGAACTCAGTATTAGATTAAATGTTATTAGCTTAATCTAGCTCTCTGATAGACTCAGTATTAGATAACATGGTTTTAGCTTAATCTAGCACTCAGTTGCAATGTTGTACACTGAATATACAAAACATGACATAGACTGACCAGGTGAATCCAGGTGAAAGCTATGATCCCTTATTGATGTCACTTGTTAAATCCACTTCAATCAGTGTTGATGAAGGGCAGGAGACGGGTTAAAGAAGAAAAGATTGAAGTTCTTTTGGTGCGAAGTGCGCTGGTTTGGTTTTTCCCGTTCAGTGTATCAAGAATGACATCCAGCCAACTTGACACGACTGTGGGAAGCATTGGAGTCAACATGGGTCAGCGTCCCTGTGGAACCATGTGGAGTCCGTGCCCCGACGAACTGAGGCTGTAGAGTCCGTGCCCCGAGGAACTGAGGCTGTAGAGTCCGTGCCCCGACGAACTGAGGCTGTAGAGTCCGTGCCCCGACGAACTGAGGCTGTAGAGTCCATGCCCCGACGAACTGAGGCTGTAGAGTCCATGCCCCGACGAACTGAGGCTGTAGAGTCCGTGCCCGACGAACTGAGGCTGTAGAGTCCATGCCACGACGAACTGAAGGCGGTTCAATATCCTAGTGTTTAGTATACTCAGTGTATTTTGGATACTGCGATCAGATCGTTATTACAGATCATTTATTTAGTTCAGTTGGCCAGGTCGCAGTTGTAAATGAGAACTTATTCTCAACTGGCCTACCTGGTTGAATATAGGTTAAAAAAAATATTTTTAAATAGTGCGAAACTTTTGACCAGGGCCCAAATTTACTATATAGGAAATAGGTTGCCATTTCTGAGGCAGTCTCAGTGTCCGTAGGCAGAACCACATGAGACCAGGCAAAAATCAATACTGTTGAAATAGATCTGATGTGGACAAGATTGCGCAAATGGACACGGTCGCTCTGTTTCTAGCTCCTGTGTTTCATTTCCCAGTGCTGTGTTTCATTGGCCCAGTGCTGTATTTCATTGGCCCAGTGCTGTGTTTCATGGGCCCAGTGCTGTGTTTCATGGGCCCAGTGCTGTGTTTCATGGGCCCAGTGCTGTGTTTCATGGGCCCAGTGCTGTGTTTCATGGGCCCAGTGTGTTGTTTCTATTTGTTCAGAACGTTTATTTAATATTTCTACTTACAGCCGGAAAGACAATTCCCTGACCTGGATCCTTTGTTTGAACTTCCCGAGGCTCTTATCATCCCGCTTGCACTAAAACGCTGACGCCAGAGAAGAGGTAGGAGTGGGGCCTTAGTCTGACTCAGGCGGCGTGCAAACCATCCACTGCTTCAGAGTATATTACTCACTAACGTTCAGTCCCTGGACAATAAAGCCGACAAGCTCAGGGCGAGGATCTCCTTACACAGAGACATCAGGGACTGTAACATACTCTGTTTTTACAGAATCATGGCTCTCTCCGCATATGCTGTCCCATCCATTCAGCCAGTGGGGTCCATCGCGTGGACAAGAAGAAAGAACTCTCTGTGATAAAGAAAGACGGTGATGTTTGTTTCGTGATTAACCTCTCTTGGGTACGTGAGACGTTAGCGTCCCACTTCTTCAACAGCCAGTGAAACTACTGGGCGCCAAATTCAAATACAGAAATACTCATTATAAAAATGCAGAAAACAAAACATATTTTACATAGGTTTAAAGATGAACTTCTTGTGAATCCAACCACGGTGTCAGATTTAAAAAATGCTTTACGGCGAAAGCATACCTTACGATTATTTGAGAACATAGCCCAGCAGACAAATCATTACAAACAGTAACCAGCCAAGTAGAAGAGTTACACAAGTCAGAAATAGAGATACAATTAATCCCTTACCTTTGATGATCTTCATATGGTTGCACTCAGCAGACATTAATTTACTCAATAAATGTTCCTTTTGTTCAATAAAGTCTCTTTATATCCAAAAACCTCAGTTTTGTTTGCGCGTTTTCTTCAGTAATCCACAGGCTCAAACGCAGTCAAAACAGGCAGACAAAAAATCCTAATTGTATCCGTAAAGTTCATAGAAACATGTCAAACGATGTTTATATTCAAACCTCAGGTTGTTTTTAGCCTAAATAATCGATAATATTTCAACCGTACAATAACGTCGTCAATATAAAAGTTAAACAAGAAAGGCACTCTCTCGGTCGTGCGCATGAAAAAGCTCTGTGACACTTTAGGGTCCACTCATTCAGACTGCTCTTACTTTCTAATTTTTCAGAATACAGGCCTGAAACGATTTCTAAAGACTGTTGACATCTAGTGGAAGGCATAGGAACTGCAATTTGAGTCCTAAGTCAATGGATACTGCAATGACATTGAATAGAAAACTACAAAACCAACAAAAAAAAACGACTTCCTGAATGGATTTTTCTCCAGTTTTCGCCTGCCAAATCAGTTCTGTTATACTCACAGACACTATTTTAACAGTTTTGGAAACTTTAGAGTGTTTTCTATCCAAATCTACCAGTTATATGCATATCATATCTTCTAGGCCCGAGTAGCAGGCAGTTTAATTTGGGCATGCTTTTCATCCAAAATTCCGAATGCTGCCTCCTACCCTGGGATATGTGGGATGCTAGTGTCCCACCTGGCCAACAGCCAGTGAAAATGCAGAGCGCCAAATTCAAATAAATTACTATAAAAATTTAACTTTTATGAAATCACACATTCAATATATCAAATTAAAGCTACACTTGTTGTGAATCCAGCCAACGTGTCAGGTTTTAAAAATGCTTTAAGGCGAAAGCAAACAATGCTATTATCTGAGGACAGCACCCCAGCAAACAATCACAGACCATCATATTTCAACCCTCCCGGCGCGACACAAAACGCAGAAATAAAGATATAATTCATGCCTTACCTTTGACGAGCTTCTTCTGTTGGCACTCCAATATGTCCCAATAAACATCACAAATGGTCCTTTTGTTCGATTAATTCCGTCGATATATATCCAAAATGTCCATTTATTTGGCGCGTTTGATCCAGAAAAACACCGGTTCCAACTTGCGCAACGTGACTACAAAATATCTCAGAAGTTACCTGTAAGCTTTGTCCAAACATTTCAAACTACTTTTGTAATACAACTTTAGGTATTTTTTTACGTAAATAATCGATAAAATTGAAGACGGGATGATCTGTGTTCAATACCGGAGGAAAACAATGTGTAGCATGCTTTCTGGTCACGCGCCTCTAACAAACAGTACACTTCACTGGAGCCTCATTCTGAACATGGCTACTTCTTCATTTCTCAAAGGAAAAACCTCAACCAATTTCTAAAGACTGTTGACATCCAGTGGAAGCGATAGGAACTGCAGGAAGGTCCCTTAGAAATCTTGATTCCTAATGATCCCCATTGAAAAGAGAGTTACCTCAACAACAAAAAAATAATCTGAATGGTTTCGAACAACCTCAGATTTCCCACTTCCTGGTTGGATTTTTTTCCTCAGGTTTTTGCCTGCCATATGAGTTATGTTATACTCACAGACATCATTCAAACAGTTTTAGAAACGTCAGAGTGTTTTCTATCCAAATCTACCAATTATTTGCATATTCTAGCTTTTAGGACTGAGTAGCAGGCAGTTTACTCTGGGCACCTTATTCATCCAAGCTACTCAATACTGCACCCAGCCAAAAGAAGTTAAGGTGAGGAACATTAGGAGCCTAACAGGAGTGAAGGCACATCAGTGGCACGGGGTATGTGGGGCGGAGAGTATGGTGGGTTTTAAAGAAGTTAAAGGCACAGTGTATGTAAACTTCTGACCCACTGGAATTGTGATACAGTGAATTATAAGTGAAATAATCTGTCTGTAAACAATTGTTGGAAAAATTACTTGTGTCATGCAGAAAGTAGATGTCCTAACCGACTTGCCAAAACTATTATTTGTTAACAAGAAATTTGTGGAGTGGTTGAAAAACGAGTTTTAATGACTCCAACCTAAGTGTATGTAAACTTCCGACTTCAACTGTATTAAATCACAGCTCGTTTCATGGGCCCAGTGCTGTGTTTCATGGGCCCAGTGCTGTGTTTCATGAGCCCAGTGCTGTGTTTCATGGGCCCAGTGCTGTGTTTCTATGGGCCCAGTGCTGTGTTTCTATGGGCCCAGTGCCGTGTTTATATGGGCCAAGTGCTGTGTTTTATGGGCCCAGTGCTGTGTTTCATGGGCCCAGTGCCGTGTTTCATGGGCCCAGTGCTGTGTTTCATGGGCCCAGTGCTGTGTTTTATGGGCCCAGTGCTGTGTTTCATGGGCCCAGTGCTGTGTTTCATGGGCCCAGTGCTGTGTTTCATGGGCCCAGTGCCGTGTTTCATGGGCCCAGTGCTGTGTTTCATGGGCCCAGTGCTGTGTTTTATGGGCCCAGTGCTGTGTTTCATGGGCCCAGTGCCGTGTTTCATGGGCCCAGTGCTGTGTTTCATGGGCCCAGTGCCGTGTTTCATGGGCCCAGTGCCGTGTTTCATGGGCCCAGTGCTCATGAACTGAAGCTCAAGTAATTATGTATGTGAGCTAACTCTGTAACAGGTCATAGACAAGGTTACTTATTCTTAAGTTAAGTTAAGGGTTAAGTGAATCTGTAAGAAGGGTTAAGTGAATCTGTAGGAAGGGTTAAGGTTAAGTTTGTAGTACTTGTGCTCTGCTGTTTTCTCTACCTACTGTAATAACATCATTGTGACTCACATTCACAGCTGCTAGACTGGGGTCAATGACAAGCAATTGACTCACTTGCACACACACACACGCGCGCGCACGCACGCACGCACGCACGCACGCACGCACGCACGCACGCACGCACGCACACACACACACACACACACACATATCTGCTGTAGCCTCTCTTTATAGTACAGTGTCATTTGGAACAGGCAATCTGTTGTTGGCTGATTATGGATTCATAGACGATTGAAACAAAGATTGGTATTCATAGAGATATATTCAGATGTGTGGGTGGGTAGGTAGTGAGTCGAGTCATCAGGTAGGTAGGGAGTCGAGTCATCAGGTAGGTAGTGAGTCGAGTCATCAGGTAGGTAGTGAGTCGAGTCATCAGGTAGGTAGTGAGTCGAGTCATCAGGTAGGCAGGGAGTCGAGTCATCAGGTGGGTAGTGAGTCGAGTCATCAGGTAGGTAGTGAGTCGAGTCATCAGGTAGGCAGTGAGTCGAGTCATCAGGTAGGCAGGGAGTCGAGTCATCAGGTAGGCAGGGAGTCGAGTCATCAGGTAGGCAGGGAGTCGAGTTATCAGGTAGGCAGGGAGTCGAGTCATCAGGTAGGCAGGGAGTCGACTCATCAGGTAGGTAGGGAGTCGACTCATCAGGTAGGTAGGGAGTCGAGTCATCAGGTAGGCAGGGAGTCGAGTCATCAGGTAGGCAGGGAGTCGAGTCATCAGGTAGGTAGTGAGTTGAGTCATCAGGTAGGTAGTGAGTCGAGTCATCAGGTAGGTAGTGAGTCGACTCATCAGGTAGGTAGTGAGTCGACTGATCAGGTAGGTAGTGAGTTGAGTCATCAGGTAGGTAGTGAGTCGAGTCATCAGGTAGGTAGTGAGTCGACTCATCAGGTAGGTAGTGAGTCGACTCATCAGGTAGGTAGTGAGTCGAGTCAGCAGGTAGGTAGTGAGTCGACTCATCAGGTAGGTAGTGAGTCGAGTCATCAGGTAGGTAGTGAGTCGACTCATCAGGTAGGTAGTGAGTTGAGTCATCAGGTAGGTAGTGAGTCGAGTCATCAGGTAGGTAGTGAGTCGACTCATCAGGTAGGTAGTGAGTCGACTCATCAGGTAGGTAGTGAGTCGAGTCAGCAGGTAGGTAGTGAGTCGACTCATCAGGTAGGTAGTGAGTCGAGTCATCAGGTAGGTAGTGAGTCGAGTCATCAGGTAGGTAGTGAGTCGAGTCAAGTCATCAGGTAGGTAGTGAGTCGAGTCATCAGGTAGGTAGTGAGTCGAGTCATCAGGTAGGTAGTGAGTTGACTCATCAGGTAGGTAGTGAGTCGAGTCATCAGGTAGGTAGTGAGTCGACTCATCAGGTAGGTAGTGAGTCGAATCATCAGGTAGGTAGGGAGTCGAGTCATCAGGTAGGTAGGGAGTCGAGTCATCAGGTAGGCAGGGAGACGAGTCATCAGGTAGGTAGGGAGTCGAGTCATCAGGTAGGTAGTGAGTCGAGTCATCAGGTAGGTAGTGAGTCGACTCATCAGGTAGGTAGTGAGTCGAGTCATCAGGTAGGTAGGGAGTTGAGTCATCAGGTAGGTAGTGAGTCGAGTCATCAGGTAGGTAGTGAGTCGACTCATCAGGTAGGTAGTGAGTCGAGTCATCAGGTAGGTAGTGAGTCGACTCATCAGGTAGGTAGTGAGTCGAGTCATCAGGTAGGTAGGGAGTTGAGTCATCAGGTAGGTAGTGAGTTGAGTCATCAGGTAGGTAGGGAGTTGAGTCATCAGGTAGGCAGGGAGTCAAGTCATCAGGTAGGTAGGGAGTCGAGTCATCAGGTAGGTAGGGAGTCGAGTCATCAGGTAGGCAGGGAGTCGAGTCATCAGGTAGGTAGGGAGTCGAGTCATCAGGTAGGTAGTGAGTCGAGTCATCAGGTAGGTAGGGAGTTGAGTCATCAGGTAGGTAGTGAGTCGAATCATCAGGTAGGTAGTGAGTCGAGTCATCAGGTAGGTAGTGAGTCGAGTCATCAGGTAGGTAGGGAGTTGAGTCATCAGGTAGGCAGGGAGTCGAGTCATCAGGTAGGTAGGGAGTCGAGTCATCAGGTAGGTAGTGAGTCGAGTCATCAGGTAGGTAGTGAGTCGAGTCATCAGGTAGGTAGGGAGTTGAGTCATCAGGTAGGCAGGGAGTCGAGTCATCAGGTAGGTAGTGAGTCAAGTCATCAGGTAGGTAGTGAGTCGAGTCATCAGGTAGGTAGGGAGTTAAGTCATCAGGTAGGTAGTGAGTCGAATCATCAGGTAGGTAGGGAGTCGAGTCATCAGGTAGGCAGGGAGTCGAGTCATCAGGTAGGTAGGGAGTTGAGTCATCAGGTAGGCAGGGAGTCGAGTCATCAGGTAGGTAGTGAGTCGAGTCATCAGGTAGGTAGTGAGTCGAGTCATCAGGTAGGTAGGGAGTTGAGTCATCAGGTAGGTAGTGAGTCGAATCATTAGGTAGGTAGGGAGTCGAGTCATCAGGTAGGCAGGGAGTCGAGTCATCATGTAGGTAGTGAGTCGAGTCATCAGGTAGGCAGGGAGTCGAGTCATCAGGTAGGCAGGGAGTCGAGTCATCAGGTAGGTAGGGAGTCGAGTCATCAGGTAGGTAGTGAGTCGAGTCATCAGGTAGGTAGTGAGTCGAGTCATCAGGTAGGTAGGGAGTTGAGTCATCAGGTAGGTAGTGAGTCGAGTCATCAGGTAGTGAATCTCTGTTGGTTTGTAAATAATATGTGTATGGGTGTTTTAGTTCATATTACCTCAACTACCACCACCACCTGGTACCCCCGCACATTAACTTGGTACCAGTACTCCTTTTCTATAGCCTCGTTATTGTTATTTATTGTGATAGTATTTTCTATTTTTGTTTGCAATTTTTTACAACTTTTTAACTTTGCATTGTTTGGGAATGTGCTCGTAAGATTGTCACAGTAATTTGTCCCCTCTCAACAGCAGGGCTATACTCACTGAGTCTAAACTGTTTAGTCCAGGAAGTTGTCTAAAAGGGATTGAGTTTGTTGTTGTTCTAATTGTTTCTTGGTAGGTTACTACACTACTTTCATTCTGTCTAATATTACTCGGTTCCTTTGGCTTTGATGCCTCATGATTGAGTATTGCTCTGTTCAAGTAGACTGTGATTTTGCTGTGATCTGATATGGGTGTCAGTGGGCTGACTGTGAACGCTCTGAGAGACTCTGGGTTGAGGTCAGTGATAAAGTAGTCTACAGTACTACTGCCAAGAGATGAGCTATAGGTGTACCTACCGTAGGAGTCTCCTCGAAGCCTACCATTGACTATGTACATACCCAGCATGCAACAGAGCTGCAGGAGTTGTGACCCGTTTTTGTTGGTTATGTTGTCCTAGTTGTGCCTAGGGGGACATATGGGGGAGGGAATGATGTCACCTCCAGGTAGGTGTTTGTCCCCCTGTGCGCTGAGGGTGTCAGGTTATTGTCCGGTTCTGGCATTTAGGTCTCCACAGACTACTACATGTCCCTGGGCCTGGAAATGGTTGATCTTCCCCCTCTAGGATGGAGAAGCTGTCATCATTAACCTCTAACGCCTCACAAACCCGGATCCGGGATCCCCCCCATCAAAAAAGCTGACTAGCATAGCCTAGCCTAAAGCCACAGGGATATCATATAATAAAATGTTCATGAAATCACAAGTCCAAGACACCAAATGAAAGATACACATCTTGTGAATCCAGCCATCATTTCTGATTTTTAAAATGTTTTACAGGGAAGACACAATATGTAAATCTATTAGCTAACCACGTTAGCAAAAGCCACCACTTTTTTACTCCACCATTTTTTTACTCCATCAGTAGCTATCACAAATTCGACCAAATAAAGATATAAATAGCCACTAACCAAGAAACAACTTCATCAGATGAGTCTGATAACATATTTATTGTATAGCATATGTTTTGTTAGAAAAATGTGCATATTTCAGGTATAAATCATAGTTTACCATTGCAGCCACCATCACAACTCTCACCAAAGCGACTAGAATAACTACAGAGACCATCGTGTATTACCTAATTACTCATCATAAAACATTTCTTAAAAATACACAGCATACAGCAAATGAAAGACACAGATCTTGTGAATCCAGCCAATATTTCAGATTTTCTAAGTGTTTTACAGCGAAAACACAATATAGCGTTATATTAGCTTACCACAATAGCAAACATCACAACAGCATTGATTCAAGCCAAAAATAGCGATAACGTATAAACCACCAAAATATATAATTTTTTTCACTAACCTTCTCAGAATTCTTCAGATGACAGTCCTATAACATCATATTACACAATGCATATAGACTTTGTTCGAAAATGTGCATATTTAGCGGCACAAATCGTGGTTATACAATGTGATTAGTGGCCAAAACTTCAAGCAATCTGTCCGGCGCCATCTTGGAGAGGCACCTATTCTAATCGAAAACTATTCATAAACTTGACTAAAAAATACAAGTTGGACAGCAAATGAAAGACAAATTAGTTCTTAATGCAATCGCTGTGTTACATTTTTAAAATTAACGTTACTTCAGCATACAGCGTGCGCTAAAGCGAGACCGCACCGAAATTCATGGCGGAATTATTATTTGACATTTGTCAACATAAATACGAATTAACAACATAAAGATTGCTTACTATTTGCCGAGCTTCCATCAGAATCTTGGGCAAGGTGTCCTTTCTCCAGAACAATCGTCTTTTGGTTGAAAGATGTCCTCTTCTCATGTGGAAATAGCAGCTAACGATAGCCACCCACTGGAGAGGTGTCCAACTCGTGAAAGCGCATCACAAAGAAATCCAGGAAAATCGCAATAAACTGATATAAACTGCTATAAGTCGGTTTAAATTAACTACCTTATGATGTCTTTAACAACTATAACGAATAAAAACATGACCGGAGATACAGAACTGCTAAAACGAAAGCTTTGCAGGAGGCCATTGTGATGTCCCTGATGCGCCAGGCGCCCCGTTGAAAAGAACGGTACTTCCGTTCCACGGTCTTATATAGGGCCCCAGATTGCGCAATCCACTCCATTCAAATTCTCCCCGCTTACTGACATCTAGAGGAAGGCGTATGCAGTGCATGTAGCCCCATAGCTTACATTGGGACTTATAAACTGACCCCAGAACAGGGACCTCGATTTCTGAAATCTCACTCCCTGACAGGAAATGTGCTGCAGAATGAGTTCTGTTTCACTCAGAGAAATAATTCAAACGGTTTTAGAAACTAGAGAGTGTTTTCTATCCAATAGTAATAATAATATGCATATTGTACGAGCAAGAATTGAGTACGAGGCCGTTTAAATTGGGAACGATTTTCCCACCAAGTGTAAATAGCGCCCCCTATCATCATCAGGTTAAAGTATGGGGATTCTAGTGGGGGGATATAGGTAGCACACATAAGGACATTTTACTCTGTTGAGAAAATTTCCTCATTAATTTCTAGCCAGATGTAAAATGTTCCCGTTTCGACTAATTTAATAGAGTGGGTTAGGTCTGCTCTATACCAAATTAGCATTCCCCCTGAGTCCCTTCCCTGTTTCACACCTGGTAGTTTGGTGGATGGGACTACCAGCTCCTCTATACCATGTTTCTTGCAGAATGACAATGTCTGTATTTACGATTTCTTTGATGAAGTCCAGGTTCCTGCTCTTTAGGCCAAAGGCAGATGACCTCAGACCTTGTATATTCCAGGATGAGATTGTAAAAGCTTTGTGTTCCATTGTGTCTAGTGTTGTTTTGGTGTGGTTTAGGCTCGAACCTCTCTCTCTCTCTCACTTCCTCTCTCTCAATTCCCTATGCTCTACCTCTCTCTCTCTCACTTCCTCTCTCTCAATTCCCTATGCTCTACCTCTCTCTCTCTTACTTCCTCTCTCTCAATTCCCTATGCTCTACCGCTCTCTCTCTTACTTCCTCTCTCTCAATTCCCTATGCTCTACCTCTCTCTCTCACTTCCTCTCTCTCAATTCCCTATGCTCTACCTCACTCTCTCTCTTCCCCTGCTCTTCTTCTCTCTCTCCCCCTCTCTCTCACTTTGCTGTTTAAGAGGAGAGAGCTTCTCCTCTCCTTAATTCATCAGACATTCTCTCATTGATCACACAGACGACAGACAGGAATGCAGCTCTAAAGATTCACACAGAAGGTGAACACTTTGGAGCAATGTTCTCTGTCTCCCCACACATCTCTCTGTCTCCCCACACATCTCTATGTCTCCCCACACATATCTCTGTCTCCCCACACATCTCTATGTCTCCCCACACATCTCTCTGTCTCCTCACACATCTCTCTGTCTCCCCACACATCTCTCTGTCTCCTCACACATCTCTCTGTCTCCCCACACATCTCTCTGTCTCCTCACACATCTCTCTGTCTCCCCACACATCTCTATGTCTCCCCACACATCTCTCTGTCTCCCCACACATCTCTCTGTCTCCCCACACATCTCTCTGTCTCCCCACACATCTCTCTGTCTCCTCACACATCTCTCTGTCTCCCCACACATCTCTATGTCTCCTCACACATCTCTCTGTCTCCCCACACATCTCTCTGTCTCCCCACACATATCTCTGTCTCCCCACACATCTCTCTGTCTCCCCACACATCTCTCTGTCTCCCCACACATCTCTATGTCTCCCCACACATCTCTCTGTCTCCTCACACATCTCTCTGTCTCCCCACACATCTCTCTGTCTCCTCACACATCGCTCTGTCTCCCCACACATCTCTCTGTCTCCCCACACATCTCTATGTCTCCCCACACATCTCTCTGTCTCCCCACACATCTCTATGTCTCCCCACACATCTCTCTGTCTCCCCACACATCTCTCTGTCTCCCCACACATCTCTATGTCTCCCCACACATCTCTCTGTCTCCCCACACATCTCTCTGTCTCCCCACACATCTCTCTGTCTCCCCACACATCTCTCTGTCTCCCCAAGACATCTCTCACCTCTCTCTTTATCCAACCAGATATCACAGTCTCACGTCATTTCTTGACATCCTTAGATAAACCAGTAGACTACTCCATCTCCCAACGTCCCTTATTTGGGCACACAGCTTCCCGCAGGAGCTCCAGAAGATTTAGGCTCACAGAAACAAGTCTACGGTTAAGTGCAGGCATTGATTCCAACTGGTTATGAGATCATTTTAAAACAGAGGAATCTCTCCTGGGTTCAGTTTAGCCATTAGAAGACTCTCGTTGCCAACTCGTTGTGGACGGATGGTGCAGCGGTCTAAGCTCTGATCTCCTGCTCCGTAGACCACAGGGTTCAATCCCAGCTATGAGGTCCTGCTCCATAGACCGTGGGTTCAATCCCAGCTATGAGGTCCTGCTCCATAGACCGCAGGTTCAATCCCAGATCTGATCTCCTGCTCCATAGACCGTGGGTTCAATCCCAGCTCTGAGGACCTGCTCCATAGACAGTGGGTTCAATCCCAGCTCTGATCTCCTGCTCCATAGACCGTGGGTTCAATCCCAGCTCTGAGGACTTGCTCCATAGACCGTGGGTTCAATCCCAGCTCTGAGGTCCTGCTCCATAGACCGTGGGTTCAATCCCAGCTCTGATCTCCTGCTCCATAGACCGCAGGTTCAATCCCAGATCTGAGGACCTGCTCCATAGACCGTGGGTTCAATCCCAGCTCTGAGGACCTGCTCCATAGACCGCAGGTTCAATCCCAGATCTGATCTCCTGCTCCGTAGACCGTGGGTTCAATCCCAGCTCTGAGGTCCTCCTCCGTAGACTGCAGGGTTCAATCCCAGCTATGAGGTCCTGCTCCATAGACCGTGGGTTCAATCCCAGATCTGATCTCCTGCTCCATAGACCGTGGGTTCAATCCCAGCTATGAGGTCCTGCTCCATAGACCGTGGGTTCAATCCCAGATCTGATCTCCTGCTCCATAGACTGTGGGTTCAATCCCAGCTCTGATCTCCTGCTCCATAGACCGCAGGTTCAATCCCAGCTCTGAGGACCTGCTCCATAGACCGCAGGGTTCAATCCCAGCTCTGAGGACCTGCTCCATAGACCGTGGGTTCAATCCCAGCTCTGATCTCCTGCTCCATAGACCGTGGGTTCAATCCCAGCTCTGATCTCCTGCTCCATAGACCGCAGGGTTCAATCCCAGCTCTGAGGACCTGCTCCATAGACCGTGGGTTCAATCCCAGCTCTGATCTCCTGCTCCATAGACCGTGGGTTCAATCCCAGCTCTGAGGTCCTCCTCCGTAGACCGTGGGTTCAATCCCAGCTCTGATCTCCTGCTCCATAGACCGTGGGTTCAATCCCAGCTCTGAGGTCCTCCTCCGTAGACTGCAGGGTTCAATCCCAGCTCTGAGCACTTCAAAATAAAATGTGGACGTCATGGGGACCTGCTAAAACGTCAAATTACACCTTGAATCTCTCTGCTGTTTCTCCCCCCATCTCTTACTCTCTGTTGGTCTCACTCACTGGCTTTAGTGCAGTTAGGTGTGTGTGTGTTTCTGCACGTGTTGGATCAGCTGGCACTGTTATTGTAGGTCACTGTGGGAGCATCAGTATGACTGGGATATGCCAGCCTGCTCTCCCTCAGGGCACACACACACACACACACACACACACACACACACACACACACACACGCAAACACACACACACACACACACGCAAACACACACACACACACACACACACACACGCAAACACACACACACAGACACACGCAAACACAAACACACACACACACGCACACACACACGCAAACACACGCACACACACACGCAAACACACACTCACTATAATGTACATGAACGCTAGCTCCACTTCCTCATCTCATCTGTTCATCCTCTTCGTACCTAAAACCAGGGAACTGTGTTAGCTTCGGTTTCACTGCTAGAGCCGTTCCAGCAGTCAACTATCTGACATTTACACGCGTGACATCACACACAGCTCTCGGAGAGCGGACAGGAAGCAGACAGATGGACAGATAGAGAGAGAGGACAGGAAACAGACAGATGGACAGATAGAGATAGAGGACAGGAAACAGACAGGTGGACAGATAGAGATAGAGGACAGGAAACAGACAGATGGACAGATAGAGAGAGAGGACAGGAAACAGACAGATGGACAGAGAGAGAGAGAGGACAGGAAACAGACAGATGAACAGACAGAGATAGAGGACAGGAAACAGACCAATGGACAGAGAGAGAGAGAGGACAGGAAACAGACAGATGGACAGATAGAGAGAGAGGACAGGAAACAGACAGATGGACAGATAGAGATAGAGGACAGGAAACAGACAGATGAACAGATAGAGAGAGAGGACAGGAAACAGACAGATGGACAGATAGAGAGAAATGACAGGACACAGACAGATGAACAGGCAGAGATATAGGACAGGAAACAGACATATGGACAGATAGAGATAGAGGACAGGAAACAGACAGATGAACAGATAGAGAGAGGGGACAGGAAACAGACAGATGGACAGATAGAGAGAGAGAACAGGAAACAGACAGATGAACAGACAGAGAGAGAGGACGGGAAACAGACAGATGGACAGATAGAGAGAGAGGACAGGAAACAGACAGATGAACAGACAGAGAGAGAGGACAGGAAACAGACAGATGACAGATAGAGATAGAGGACAGGAAACAGACAGATGGACAGATAGAGAGAGAGGACAGGAAACAGACAGATGGACAGATAGAGAGAGAGGACAGGACACAGACAGATGAACAGACAGAGATAGAGGACAGGAAACAGACAGATGGACAGATAGAGAGAGAGGACAGGAAAAAGACAGATGGACAGATAGAGAGAGAGGACAGGAAACAGACAGATGGACAGATAGAGATAGAGGACAGGAAACAGACAGATGAACAGATAGAGAGAGAGGACAGGAAACAGACAGATGGACAGATAGAGAGAAATGACAGGACACAGACAGATGAACAGGCAGAGATATAGGACAGGAAACAGACATATGGACAGATAGAGATAGAGGACAGGAAACAGACAGATGAACAGATAGAGAGAGAGGACAGGAAACAGACAGGTGGACAGATAGAGATAGAGGACAGGAAACAGACAGATGGACATATAGAGAGAGGGGACAGGAAACAGACAGATGGACAGATAGAGAGAGTGGACAGGAAACAGACAGATGGACAGATAGAGAGAGAGGACAGGAAACAGACAGATGAACAGACAGAGAGAGAGGACGGGAAACAGACAGATGGACAGATAGAGAGAGAGGACAGGAAACAGACAGATGAACAGACAGAGAGAGAGGACAGGAAACAGACAGATGACAGATAGAGATAGAGGAGAGGAAACAGACAGATGGACAGATAGAGAGAGAGGACAGGAAACAGACAGATGACCAGACAGCGAGAGAGGACAGGAAACAGACAGATGGACAGGTAGAGAAAGATGACAGGAAACAGACAGATGGACAGATAGAGAGAGGGGACATGAAACAGACAGATGGACAGATATAGATAGAGGACAGGAAACAGACAGATGGACAGATAGAGAGAAAGGACAGGAAAACAGACAGATGGTCAGATAGAGAGAGAGGACAGGAAACAGACAGATGGACAGATAGAGAGAGAGGACAGGAAACAGACAGATGAACAGACAGAGATAGAGGACAGGAAAAAGACCAATGGACAGATAGAGAGAGAGGACAGGAAACAGACAGATGTACAGATAGAGATAGAGGACAGGAAACAGACAGATGGACAGATAGAGATAGAGGACAGGAAACAGACAGATGGACAGATAGAGATAGAGGACAGGACACAGACAGATGGACAGATAGAGAGAGAAGACAGGAAACAGACAGATGGACAGATAGAGAGAGAGGACAGGAAACAGACAGATGGACAGATAGAGAGAGAGGACAGGAAACAGACAGATGGACAGATAGAGATAGAGGACAGGAAACAGACAGATGGACAGATAGAGAGAGAGGACAGGAAACAGACAGATGAACAGACAGAGAGAGAGGACAGGAAACAGACAGATGAACAGAGAGAGAGAGAGGACATGAAACAGACAGATGGACAGATAGAGAGAGAGGACAGGAAACAGACAGATGAACAGACAGAGATAGAGGACAGGAAACAGACCAATGGACAGATAGAGAGAGAGGACAGGAAACCGACAGATGGACAGATAGAGAGAGAGGACAGGAAACAGACAGATGGACAGACAGAGAGAGAGGACAGGAAACAGACAGATGGACAGATAGAGAGAGAGGACAGGAAACAGACAGATGGACGGATAGAGAGAGAGGACAGGAAACAGACAGATGGACAGATATAGATAGAGGACAGGAAACAGACAGATGGACAGATAGAGAGAAAGGACAGGAAAACAGACAGATGGTCAGATAGAGAGAGAGGACAGGAAACAGACAGATGGACAGATAGAGAGAGAGGACAGGAAATAGACAGATGAACAGACAGAGAGAGAGGACAGGAAACAGACAGATGGACAGATAGAGAGAGAGGACAGGAAACAGACAGATGAACAGACATAGAGAGAGGACAGGAAACAGACAGATGAACAGAGAGAGAGAGAGGACATGAAACAGACAGATGGACAGATATAGAGAGAGGACAGGAAACAGACAGATGAACAGACAGAGATAGAGGACAGGAAACAGACCAATGGACAGATAGAGAGAGAGGACAGGAAACAGACAGATGTACAGATAGAGATAGAGGACAGGAAACAGACAGATGAACAGACAGAGATAGAGGACAGGAAACAGACAGGTGGACAGATAGAGATAGAGGACAGGAAACAGACAGATGGACAGATAGAGAGAGAGGACAGGAAACAGACAGATGGACAGATAGAGAGAGAGGACAGGAAACAGACAGATGGACAGATAGAGAGAGAGGACAGGAAACAGACAGATGGACAGATAGAGATAGAGGACAGGAAACAGACAGATGAACAGATAGAGAGAGAGGACAGGAAACAGACAGATGGACAGATAGAGAGAAATGACAGGACACAGACAGATGAACAGGCAGAGATATAGGACAGGAAACAGACATATGGACAGATAGAGATAGAGGACAGGAAACAGACAGATGAACAGATAGAGAGAGGGGACAGGAAACAGACAGATGGACAGATAGAGAGAGAGGACAGGAAACAGACAGATGAACAGACAGAGAGAGAGGACGGGAAACAGACAGATGGACAGATAGAGAGAGAGGACAGGAAACAGACAGATGAACAGACAGAGAGAGAGGACAGGAAACAGACAGATGACAGATAGAGATAGAGGACAGGAAACAGACAGATGGACAGATAGAGAGAGAGGGCAGGAAACAGACAGATGGACAGATAGAGAGAGAGGACAGGACACAGACAGATGAACAGACAGAGATAGAGGACAGGAAACAGACAGATGGACAGATAGAGAGAGAGGACAGGAAAAAGACAGATGGACAGATAGAGAGAGAGGACAGGAAACAGACAGATGGACAGATAGAGATAGAGGACAGGAAACAGACAGATGAACAGATAGAGAGAGAGGACAGGAAACAGACAGATGGACAGATAGAGAGAAATGACAGGACACAGACAGATGAACAGGCAGAGATATAGGACAGGAAACAGACATATGGACAGATAGAGATAGAGGACAGGAAACAGACAGATGAACAGATAGAGAGAGAGGACAGGAAACAGACAGGTGGACAGATAGAGATAGAGGACAGGAAACAGACAGATGGACATATAGAGAGAGGGGACAGGAAACAGACAGATGGACAGATAGAGAGAGTGGACAGGAAACAGACAGATGGACAGATAGAGAGAGAGGACAGGAAACAGACAGATGAACAGACAGAGAGAGAGGACGGGAAACAGACAGATGGACAGATAGAGAGAGAGGACAGGAAACAGACAGATGAACAGACAGAAAGAGAGGACAGGAAACAGACAGATGACAGATAGAGATAGAGGAGAGGAAACAGACAGATGGACAGATAGAGAGAGAGGACAGGAAACAGACAGATGACCAGACAGCAAGAGAGGACAGGAAACAGACAGATGAACAGATAGAGAGAGAGGACAGGAAACAGACAGATGGACAGATAGAGAGAGGGGACATGAAACAGACAGATGGACAGATAGAGATAGAGGACAGGAAACAGACAGATGGACAGATAGAGAGAGAGGACAGGAAACAGACAGATGGACAGACAGAGAGAGAGGACAGGAAACAGACAGATGGACAGATAGAGAGAGAGGACAGGAAACAGACAGATGGACAGATAGAGAGAGAGGACAGGAAACAGACAGATGGACAGATAGAGATAGAGGACAGGAAACAGACAGATGGACAGATAGAGAGAGGGGACAGGAAACAGACAGATGGACAGATAGAGAGAGAGGACAGGAAACAGACAGATGGACAGAGAGAGAGAGAGGACAGGAAACAGACAGATGAACAGACAGAGATAGAGGACAGGAAACAGACCAATGGACAGAGAGAGAGAGAGGACAGGAAACAGACAGATGGACAGATAGAGAGAGAGGACAGGAAACAGACAGATGGACAGATAGAGATAGAGGACAGGAAACAGACAGATGAACAGATAGAGAGAGAGGACAGGAAACAGACAGATGGACAGATAGAGAGAAATGACAGGACACAGACAGATGAACAGGCAGAGATATAGGACAGGAAACAGACATATGGACAGATAGAGATAGAGGACAGGAAACAGACAGATGAACAGATAGAGAGAGGGGACAGGAAACAGACAGATGGACAGATAGAGAGAGAGAACAGGAAACAGACAGATGAACAGACAGAGAGAGAGGACGGGAAACAGACAGATGGACAGATAGAGAGAGAGGACAGGAAACAGACAGATGAACAGACAGAGAGAGAGGACAGGAAACAGACAGATGACAGATAGAGATAGAGGACAGGAAACAGACAGATGGACAGATAGAGATAGAGGACAGGAAACAGACAGATGGACAGATAGAGAGAGAGGACAGGACACAGACAGATGAACAGACAGAGATAGAGGACAGGAAACAGACAGATGGACAGATAGAGAGAGAGGACAGGAAAAAGACAGATGGACAGATAGAGAGAGAGGACAGGAAACAGACAGATGGACAGATAGAGATAGAGGACAGGAAACAGACAGATGAACAGATAGAGAGAGAGGACAGGAAACAGACAGATGGACAGATAGAGAGAAATGACAGGACACAGACAGATGAACAGGCAGAGATATAGGACAGGAAACAGACATATGGACAGATAGAGATAGAGGACAGGAAACAGACAGATGAACAGATAGAGAGAGAGGACAGGAAACAGACAGGTGGACAGATAGAGATAGAGGACAG